>NC_141021.1:40335000-40522500 GCF_052040795.2 Danio rerio | reverse complement strand
TCTATTGCATCTGCGATGTTTATTTTTTCTGTTTAGGTCGAGGTGCAAGCATTCAAGTTTACTGGAGCCATGGAAATCTGTAATTGATAGAAGAAAAAAAGCGTTTTATTTATTTTTATTTTTTTTAGTATTATTTTTATTTAATTTTTTTTGGTTCAATGAGGTGTGCTTTTATTACCACTATTATTATCATTATCACTATTATTATTATTATTATTATTATTATTATTATTATTATACATTTTATTTTGTCTGTGTCAGTTGGCGTTTCTGTGTGGAGTTTGCCTGTTCTCTCTGCGTTCGCATGGGTTTCTTCCGAGTGCTCCGGTTTATCCCACAATTCACATGCGGTACATGTGAATTGGGTCGGTTAAATTGTCCTGTAGATGTTTCCCAGAGATGGGTTGCGGCTGGAAGTGCATCCGCTGCGTTAAAACGTGTTGGATAAGTTGGCGGTTCATTCCGCTGTGGCGACCCCGGATTAATAAACTGACTAAGCCGAAAAAATGAATGAATGAATGAATTAATGAATATTATATATTATAAAATTCAGTGACATAATCAATACAATTAAAAATACAACCAAAATAAGCAAGACAAAGTATCCATAAGTCACCATGCTAGAATTTTGGTGTATTTTGCGGCTGCACCATGGGTCTGCTAATAATGCACTTCAAATTTTGCAATCGATTTTACGATCTGCTTTGGGTTTCGATGTTTGTAAGGAAGAAAAATACTGCCATCCATTCGATAAAACGACTTATTATCCTTAATAAACCGAATTATTGTTATTATGATTTATTTCATTATTTAATTTATGACGAAATAAACATAAATTATTGCACAAACATGACCAGAAGCCTGTTTCAGTGATTCAATGGAAGCTTTAAATGACTGCTGTTATGACACTGATCTCTGCGAGATTAAAACTCCAAGTTTGTTTGATTAGAGTTGTCAAAGAACTATTAAGACTGTCACTGTTCACAATCACTATTGCGGTGAACAGCATCGTCAATCTTTTCACAACATCGATCAATGAAGGCTGCACTGAAAACTATGCTCGTTGCTAAGTATCAAGATTTTGCTGTTGATATATATATATATATATATATATATATATATATATATATATATATATATATATATATATATATATATATATATATCGTTCTTATAAAAGTTTCAAAATATTTTGTTTATATTTACAAATAGAGTATTTTTTCAAGTGACACCACAGAAGAAAAACAGATTTTTTTGGTGCTTCACATTTTGTTTTTTGAACTGTTTGCAAAACAAATTACTTCTGTCCGCTACAATGAACCTTTTGTGGAATAGAACCTACTGTATGTTAAAGAAACCATCTGTGCAATTGAATACCCTTTATTTTGGGGGTTGAAAATGAAGACTACAATTATCCTCCATGCATTTCACAGTGAACAAAACTGTCTTATTATTTGCCCATACAACTATAGCCTATCATATTGAACGTTTTGTAAAAAGAGTGGAAATAGTGTAAAGTAAACATGTCAGCATTTACAGAAAAATGAAAGAATGATTAAATAAATAAATAAATAAATAAATAAATAAATAAATAAATAAATAAATAAATAAATAAATAAATAAATAAATTAATAAATAAACAAATAAATAAATAGTTTTATTTACACATGCACACACATTGCTTTTATTCGCTACAATGTTTTACCATTAAAAAAATAAAGGATTTACAAAATATTGGTAAGTGGTTGCAAATAAGTTTATATGGGCTGAATTTAAACAAACATATAAATTTAGTAATGTTTAACTTAATTTGTTTGTTTAAATTCAACTATTTCAAGTTGTTGGTAACCACTTTCCTTAAAAATGTAGTAAAACCAATACATCTGTTTATATCTACAGAACCTAAAGATTTAGTATAAGTACAGATCATGTTGGATTCAATAATAAGCGAAATTAATATTAAATATTGTAAAGTATATTATCTACAGTTGAAGAGTCAGATCGTTCAGAAACAGTGATGACTACGGTGATTGCGCCATCTTGTGGTCTCTGTGTGTTATAGATAAAAAAACTTTGTAAAAAATCTAATATATTTTGAATACTGATTATTAAAGTGTTTTAGGTGTCGTATGTCTATAATTTTCTATATAGGCTTAATGAATATTTATTTTATCTATTATTTTAGATAATATATTATTATTATTAGTTTATTCTTAACCAAGGACGGACATGGGGCTAATAATGAAATAGTTGTCCTTTTGAAATGTTGATTTTTATAGTGCCATTGGCAGAACTTTTTGAGAAAATCACTTCATTTTGACCAGTTACTCGGACAACAGGCATTTAAGTCTGTTGTTGGTGTAATTATTTTATTTAATAACTCAAACATATATCTTTGATTCAAGATTTAAGTAGATGCTATTTACATGTTCTAGGATATGTTGTTGTACATTTAATCAACAAATAATGACAAATAATGGCTATAAAATACATTTTAAAGAACATAGTGAAGTATTTTGATGTAATTCTTTTTTTTACTTGGTCTTAAATTCGTGCAGAAACATTGATTAACCTTGAATATTTAAAGTACAAATTTGTTTAAAAATAATAATGAATTAATAAAATTTATGTATTTAAGCTATAATTTAAACAAAATATAATATGTATTCTATATAACTTGTAGAACAGATTCTCTCTTGTAAGGTTTATATTTAATTGATTTTCTTAGCAAAAGTCGCACTTAAAGCCATGCTGTTTCATCCACTCAGTTTGCAAACCACTTGTCCGTTTTAAGCAAACTCATTCTGTTTGTTCATTTTCTCAAAAATTATACATGACAAAAACTATATAACCGATTTACCACATATAAAAAGCATGCAAATTATGAAATTATGAAGACTGCATGGCAAAAGCACACACACAAACAAGAGTCACATTTATATTCAAATTTGATTATGTGACCTCAAGACAGAATCTGCGGTCATATTTTTATTTATTTATTTATTTATTTATTTATTTATTAATTTATTTTTGCTATTTCGGCGCAGAATTTTGTTAAAAATCTGTAGATTTATGCGGAATGATTTTGAGAGTATCATAACTAAAACAATAACATATGGGCTAAAAGTAGCTTTTTTTTAACTTGAAAATGAATTTAGTGTTTACTATGCAAATCCAATTAGATCCACTTAATTTGGTAAACAAATCAAGTCTTCTATATAATATATCTACTTGAAGACAGAAAACATTACTTTTCAAACTGTATTGTAAATAAATTATTTAAATATTTTCATATAAGTCAATAATATTACTGAAATTAATAAAAAATAAATATAAATTTACACAAGTGAATAAACAGAATCAACAATGGGCTAAAAATCTGCATAAATCTGCGCGCGCAGATTCCGTGTGGGCCGCCTACTCCATGGCACATCACTGAGACAGACAGACAGACAGACAGTATTCGATCGTGCGCCTGCACTAATTTACACTACTGAACAAAATAAGCTATATACAATTTTAAGAAATCGTAACTTTAATTTTCAGGTCAAAAGCTGTAGGCTATTCACGACTTATTTGGAATAAAAATCGGCCTTTACAGGACTGACAAGCCATTAAACCTATTTCAGACGAAATAGGAAGATAGACAGAGAGACTTTGAGTTGGACAATAAAGATGCAGTCTTTAAAATCTACACTTTTTAAATGCACAGTTAAATTACAACATCTAGTATACCCTTATTTTGCAAACTTTTATTTATTTTCTTTTGGCTTAGTCTCGTCAGGGGTCTCCACAGCGAAATGAACTGCTAACTTATACAGAGCAGATGCCCTCCCAGCTGCAACCCACCCCTGAGTACTTTTAGTTCGATTTTGTTTATTATTGTTTTATTATTGTTTAGTTAAATAGTGTTGCCCTAGCATGTGGAGTACAAACATTAAAAAAAACTCTTCTTCTTTTTCTCACCCACTCATTGTATTCGGTTTATTCATGATTGATTGATTGATTGATTGATTGATTGATTGATTACTAAACAAATGAAAGATCTCTGTGAAACTATGGAAACACCAAGAGAGATAAACAACAGAATAAGTCAAGAAATGTCAAACTTGTTTAGTATGCGGCAACCATTACGGGTTTTAAATTATTTAATTGATTTTTTTTCTTATTTTACAGGAAAATAAATACTGGCATTGCAAATTAATACAATGGACTGCAACCCTAATATATTGTCTTTCTACCAAATAATTAAGTACCATACATTACCCATGGACCTATTTACTGTATGTTAAAGAAACCATCTGTGCAATTGAATACCCTTTATTTTGGGGGTTGAAAATGAAAAAAAAAAATCATTTTTTAAGGAAAGTGGTTACCAACAACTTGAAATAGTTGAATTTAAACAAACAAATTAAGTTGAACATTACTAACGATATGCTGATTTAAAGAACAGTTTTGGAGGTCCAACAAGTGCGAAATTATTATTTTTTACTGGGCTTGGAAATTACATGACATGCCCGCAAAAGTGCAGCCTCATTCGTTGGAACAACTGGTGGTGATGTACAGAAGGTACTATTGTTGAAAAGACCTAATCATGAGTTTTGCTTAAAAAATGCAACTATCAGATTAACAATCAGCATCCAGCACGCATTATCCGTAGATTACAAAGCAAGGTAAGCCTTGAGTAATTCATGTTCAGGAGCGCAGATCATTGTAGGCTTTGGTAATTTCACAAGAGGGCGCCAAATCGAGTTATAGGCACCCCGAAACCGGTCAGCGGCGGTCACTGAACAGAGGCGTCTTTGTGGCTATTTTGAACGATCTGTAAATGTATGCACATGACCAGCAGAGCTTGTTTTTTTCTCGTTGGATTTCCCTCTTATTTCTTATTCTTAACTAAAGAGTCTGTAGTGATTTTGCTCACCATAACATTAACCTAACTGTAAATAAATAGTGTTAGGCCTATTCTGATATATATATATATATATATATATATATATATATATATATATATATATATATATATATATATATATATATATATATATGGCTGATTCCAGCGTTATGGACGTGACATTTGCAGAAAAAAAATGAAACGTATATACTCGGAGAATGTATATGTCAACAGAATATTGAAATATCTGTTTATATTTTTATTACCCCTTAACCATGGAGTTTAGGCATCAAAAAAATATCAGTCTATGCAGGTGTTTTATATTTAAAATGACGGCAAAATGAATGCGTTACGGACGTGACAAAAAAAAGACATGAGTTTTGTGAGTTGACATACTTGGTTAAAATTCTGTGAATAAAAATGCAGAAGCCAAAAATATTTATAACAGTCAAAAGGATAAGGGTTGGCTCTGCATGGGACATATATAATTAATTTTATTTACTTTTTCATTTTTGCATTAATGAGGAAAAACTATCGTTACGGACGTGACTTGTCTTCGTTACGGACGTGACTGCTCTGAAATTGACAGTTGACACATTATGAAAATCAGATAAATGCTTTCAAAACTTGACAAAAGACCTATTTGTGGATATCTGTTGGGTGTGTAAACCAATAAACTTTAACCTCTGAGACATCTGAATGGTAAGGTTGCACAATTTATCAAACTTAAATAGATATCACCTTGTTATATTTAATTCGTATTATGGCATGTGTGTTGTTAAAGGTTAACGCACGTTCGAATGTTCAAAACTCAATTCGGAAACAGTGGTGCATGCTAACATGGTGCTTTTATTCTCTGAATAATATAGAATTGATAATAAACATAATCAGCTATAATATATGTTTATCGGGCTCCTTTCCAGACAAACTTGAATTGAATCATTGCCCGACTGTTAGTGCGCAAGACCGTGTCTACGTGGCGAATATTCAAAATCTAGTTGTGTCACAGTTATGGCAGTATTATATTTGACAAAGTTTATTTTAGTTTATTCTAGTTAATGTGTTAGTCGATTAAATAAATAGCTTAATTTGTCCACTCGCGCTTGCTTTCTTTTTCTCGTCGGCAGTCACTTCAGGACAGGTTGAAAAAATTTAAACAGAGGACCAGGATGAGAGAGAAAACTTTATTATGAAAGGTTTTGTGAAAAATAGCCATTAATTGCAGGCATGTACGATGGATGACTATAATTTTTATATTGTTAGGCTATAGTTTATAACCGATTGTGTAAAATATTGAATGACATTATGCTGCAGGTGCTATCGATTTACTAACAAATTAAATACTCCTATAATGTAGTTAAAGCTTAGATCAATATCAAGATTTTATTCTTATTTTGCCGCCTGTAAAATAATTTTAATAAGCACTCAAGCACATTTGCCGGGTGCTTAAAATCTTTGAAAATGTTTTCATTTTAATGTAGGCTATAGCCTATTTTCCAGCTTTGAAAGTGCTTAGATTTTGGATAAAGGGCTTGGAAAATTAATTGTATCGCTATGATAATTTATCTTTATAAATGGTTATTTAATTAATAAAATAAAAAACATATTTATGCTCTGCATGAAATGAAAACTCCGCTGTGGCCTGTGCAAGTGCCTGCAGCCTGACCCATGGCGTGCGCATTTTGAGCAATGGGAAAAGCGTCTTTCATTCTTCAATCAAATGAAAGCAGAGGCGGGGTTTCCTTTGAGGTGACAAAGTGTGTTGTCAAGATACGGCGAACTTTTTAATAACGGAGTAGAGACTTGTGGTCGCTCTTTTAAGTCATCCAAAGTTGTATGACTTTACAAATCTTGAATTTTATAACATTATTTTAAAAATTAAATTATGACAAAATTGACAGCAACATTAGCGCAAAATAGACCAGCTGATTCAGTTGTTACCAATAGTGACATACAAAAGAGCACCGCGCTCCTTTTTTTCTTGTCAATATAAAATGCATTGCGGAGCGCCTCACGTCTCTGGAATGAAAAAGCGCGTTCGTTGTGATCGGCCTCTATGAGCAACACATATTTGTTAACTCGCAGAACAGTAACACGTGCAAACACGTGCTTACAGATGTATTTTGCCAAAGAAGCAAAATGAAAGAAGGATATTCTGGCCACAGTTTGACACAGGAGTTGACACAGGAGTTGACGAACCAGCGCTGATGCTGGTCGTCTGTGCAGCCTGGAGCCGCGTCATAAACTCAACAGCTTATAAAACATGTATGCAAATTAATACAGTATCACATGTAAATAACAAAATTGTTATATCCTTAGCCTATATTTAACAAAAAGTATAGGTTCAAAGCCTTATGGTTCATTGTCATTATCTTTCCTTATACTCAGCGCGCGCGCGCACATGAACCGCAAGTAAGACAGAGGAAATAGGCTAATAAATCATAATTAAGACATAATCTTTAAAATGACTTCTATTAAAAATGTTGACAGGCTTTGTAATATTATAACAGCGGAGCATTAATTGAATGCATTTTTTCCGTAAAGCAATCTATTTGAGCTAGCCTAATATTTTTTAATTGACGGAAGAAAAAAAAACACGATTGGACAGTCTATGCCGATTCTTAAAAAGCATTCAGTCATGTTTTCGTTTTGTAATCTTAATTTGTCATTTAAGTAAAAAGGTTTAGAGCAGGATTTATTTTATTATTTTTGTTAGTTTATTCAGTTATTCTGTGCTGCTAAAAAACACTGCAGGTGCGTGAAGATGCTCCTTCTGTATGCTGTTTGCATGTTAAATTAACCTAAATCAGTATTTTAAAATGCAACATTTAATGTGTCAGACAAAATAGGCACGTCAAATTTTTTTTATTAAATAATATTTTGATATTAATCTGTTAACGGTTAATATCGCTTAACGAGCGGTTGTTGATTGGCAAAATGAATCGAAATCAGCATTCCTAGTTTGGCATAAATTGTATCTTAACTATTTGATCTATTATTTGACGGTCAGTTACCCTATCTACAAAAGAAACAAGAAGTGCTTCAACACAAGGTGCTGCATCGCCAAAACACCAAGATTATGCGCCAAGATTATGGCATGTAAAATGTTGTTCTCTTTATTAAACATTTATTTTTGAAATGTTACTAAAATGGTTTATAGCTAACTGAAATGTTCAGTTCTTGATATAACATATGGATGTTATGTACTGTAAGTCAGTAATTGTAATGCAGCATCATAATGAACAAATATGCGCTATTCATTGGCTTATATTAATAAGGAGTTCAAAAATGGTCACGTCCGTAACACAAAATTGTAGTTGTTTAAAGCAAAGACCTGAGATGAGTTGGCGATCATTATTAGTATGGACATATTTTGGCTTTGTATACAAAGTTTCATTTTATTTGTTATTATATTTATTCCACAATATAAACTTTTTCATTAAATCGTTACGGACGTGACACGTGAGCGAAGCTGCGTGATGTCTTAAATATGTAGCTCATAAATCAAAAGGGCAGTAATGTTATGAAAAAGTAAGGGTAATTATTTATACTACAGACTCCAATCCTTCTGCAGAATGATTACTGTTAACATAAAGCATGGAAAAGGTGAGTCTTTAATCCCTTATTCTAAAGCACGAAATGTGGTTGGATTATAATGAAATTTACCATTGGCACAATCCTCATATTTCATGGATAAACAAACCAATTTCCTTAAAAATTCAACAAGAGCACATCATTACAATAAAATATAGACCTTAATGAGCAAATTTAAATAGGTTTTGTTATTTTGGTCAAAAGTTTATTTTTTCATGATAAGGTTGACATTTTCATGGAATTGACCATATATATATATATATATATATATATATATATATATATATATATATATATATATATATATATATTTATTTATTTATTTTTTTTTTTTGAGCGTATCGTTGTAAAGATTAATCTTAGGAAACTAAGACAAAAGGTAATTGTGATTTAAGTGTCTTGCAGAAATCTTTGGGCGGAAGATCTCTTTTAGACAATGGCACAACGTGCTCTTTTAGCAACAAAGGCTCCGGTAGGGGGCGGTATTTGAAATGTAAAATCCAAGGGCAGCATTGTTAAATTGCATTTATCAAATGCAAAAAGACTCTAACCTGAACTAAATAAAATGAATAAAGTCAAGGTTTTGTGTACTTTTTACTATTCTACGATTTTCTGTATTCATGTTAGTCTACATTTCTTGAAGTTACACCCCAAAAGGAGTAAGGCTATAGCTTCAAAGATGTTAAATGTGATTGAAAATCACATTATGTTCATACTGTATATCAATAAGATGTATCTTTTTTTGTTTTTATTTTTATTTTATTTAAGGTTAAATGTCGTCTAAAGAACAATCTCTGTATTTTTTAACCCATTTAGGAATTGCAAACATGTAAGCTGGAATAGTACATTTTACATTTAGGTTTAAAATGAGGAATGATGGGGATAATTAAACATGACACTGTTTTTACAGCTTTCAACAAAGGTTTAGAAGTTATTACATCCATTACAGAGATACACACTCAACCAGCAAATCATAGTATCAGGTTTCACAATTATTGTTGTTACAATTTTTTTTTTTTATTCACCTTAAACTGTTTGATTAAAATAATTTGTGATAATTATGTAATGCCATGTGTAACGCTCTTATTTTTCATTTGAGCATTTTTCTCAGCCTCAGTTGTTTATGTTCAGTTATCTAAATTTAAAGGCTGTGAAAATAACTTGTTTCTCACTATAAAGGTAAAATTACCGAGCCTACACAAAATAGTTGGAGAAAAATCCTAATTTTAGAAGAAAACATCAAACAGAATTTAGAGATTTTTCCATCTAAACTATTAACATATACAACTGAAGTCAGAAGTATTAGCCCCCTTTATTTTTTTTTTATTCTTTAATTTTTTTATATTTCCCAAATGATGATTACCAGAGCAAGGACATTTTCACAGTATGTCTGATAACATAATTTAAACATCATTTTAAGGACAGTTATTAGCCCCTTTAAGATATATTTCTTCTTGTTTGTCTACAGAACAAACCATCGTTATAAATGAACTTGCCTAATTACCATAATCTGCCTAGTTAACCTAATTAACTTGCTTGCTAAATAGCTTGCTATACATTCATTCAAAATTAATTACAGCACAGTTCACATTTTCAAAAAGAGTATCATTTTGGTTTGTTTCAACATGTCTGCTCTTGCCAGATCTCGGAGCTCATAGCATTACATTACAGGAGCAGTACAGCTGAACAGGATGTGCTTCATCTAGAAATATGAATGTAAGGCCACTTCAAAAAAGAAAAAACAAAATCTAAAAAACATTTAAGTAGAAAGGAAGACCCATATTCAAAGTAAAATTAGCACATAGTAAAGGTAAATCTGACATCAAACCTTTAGCATTAGATGTTGTGCAATCTATATTTGATACAAAGGTAAAATCATCTACATATTTACATATGCTCCTTTTTTCTTGTTTGTTCAACTGTCAATAGTCAGATTGATTGCAACTAATTCTTCTCTACAGTTTTTTTTATTGTAAATAAAGATTATTTGAAAATACGCTTGACTTCTTATTTTGTCAGTTAACTCTGTGTGGCTTGTTGCTGTTTCTGTAGTTATGTATGAAATTTTCTAAGTAAATAATGTACTTTCCCCCACATCAGTGTATACTGTCCACTTCTACTTTCACGGTCCTACCTTTTGTGTACTTTGAGGGCCATTAGGCTAATTCTCCAGAATGGCTTTTTACACTTCTATTGTGCTATACCTATTCACATCTATTCACACCCAGTAGCAAAATGTAAGGAGATGTAATTCAAGAAAATGTGAGTTGTTTAATGGCTTAAATGTAACAGCGTTATGCTAATGCCCTCAATTTGTTATCCATCACAATTCGGTCTAAATTATGTAACTTTGTAGAAAGACACTAAACTGTAAATGACACAAACTTTTTTTTTCTAACACATTTCTAAACATAATAGTTTTAATATTATATATATATATATATATATATATATATATATATATATATATATATATATATATATATATATATATATATATATATATATATATATATATATATATATATATATGATTATTTATATACATGCATACATAAAGTTGAAATCATAATTATTAATCCCCCTTCTAAATGTATATTTATGTTTGTAATTTTTTTTCTCCTGGAAAAGTCTTTTTTTCAGCTTGAATTAAAGCAGTTTTCAATTTTTTAAACACCATTTTAAAAGTCAACATTATTAGCCCCTTTAAGCTATATTTCTTTTTTGATAGTCTACAGAACAAATCATGGTTATACAATAACTTGCCTAATTACCCTAACCTGTCTAGCTAACCTAGGTAAGCTTTTAAATGTCCCTTTAAGCTGTATGGAAGTGTGTTGAAAAATATCTAGTAAAATATCATTTACTGTCATC
This sequence comes from Danio rerio, assembly GCF_052040795.2. Classification (NCBI taxonomy): domain Eukaryota; kingdom Metazoa; phylum Chordata; class Actinopteri; order Cypriniformes; family Danionidae; genus Danio; species Danio rerio. The sequence goes on along the minus strand of NC_141021.1, from coordinate 40,511,138 downwards.
ATGGCAAAGATAAAACAAATCAGTTATTAGAAATGAGTTATGAAAACTATTATGTTTAGAAATGTGTTGGAAAAAAATCTCTTCATTAAACAGAAATTAGAGAAAAAAATAAACAGGGGGGCTGATAATTCATTGGGCTTAATAATTCATGCATGTATGTATGTATGTATGTATGTATTTACATTAATTTTAAATTAAAAGTTTCCTTTCTTCAAAGGATTTCCACCTACTGCCCTAGTTATTCACATACATGTCAGCAGCTGTCCATCCCCCCACTGGCCTTTCAGTCAGAAGCTGCGAGTGTTTTCCAGCAAGAGTCTTTTAGTGGCCACACATTTCACAGAACTGGCTTGAACTGCCAAGAGTAAGATTGCAGATTAGAGAAAGCCTCAATTTTTTAGTATTATATTTTTGTAAATTACAATGATGAAAGCTGAAGAGAACAATACTTTAAAGAATGCTGTTTATTGTACTAAAACAGTGCACTCTTAAAAGTAATAGTGGCAGATATTTTTTGTGCAGTGATGCCATAAGTAAACATTTAAACAGCACTTTTATAGTGTGAATAACTATTTAATAGAGTAAACTCTATAAAGAACCTTTGTGCAATAATAATGTAATATTATGTTTAAGGCATATTATGACCGAAAACAAAAATGCCCTATCCCCTCACAAGAGGTCAACGTGATCACGTGATCATATGTTTTTGAATGAAACCTCACCAAGCGTATGTTTGACACGGTTGCAGAACTTGCAATGTTGTAAACACAGAGTAAAAAGAAGAAGGGGTGGGGGGAGACACTGGTAGTAAAATGGGGCGGGATGTTTATAAAATCAGTTTTTAATCTGTAATTTACAGGGGAGATATAAACTTTTAAATGTAGCTCAAACCATACAAAAACCAAAATCGTAAAATATAATGTGGCTATGGCTTGGTTCGTACATACACCCATACCGTATGAAGGGGAGTGAGATGAACAGAGCAAAAGCGCGCCTTCTCTGCACCCTCAACAGCCTTTTTGTCCATATGGCGCGAGGTTTTGTACGCCGTTTAAATTTTAAACACGAAACCTTCGAACGTGATTATGTTAGGCACGGTGTTCATCCGACAAACTATTTCGTTGTGAGTTTGCAACGAATTCGTGTGTTTTTCTACATTATATCAATACGACAGTGAAACTGATGCCCCTTTCAAAGACTTACCGCTCATTATTTTAAATCCCCAGCTCAACCAATAGGTGACGAGATCACTGCCGTCGTCATCTGGACCTAATTTTCACGAAGAAACTTGACTGCGGTAAGAGGCGGCCAATGGGAGTTTGAAGCGGCGCCTACAGCTTTGCTGATTCAAATTTGAACCTGTCCCAACCAATCAGATGAGAGCTGTGAAGGTGGAGTCTATGGGCATTTAATCAAGTTTGTGCGCGCAGCGACAAAACAGTTTACAACAAGACTACGTACGTTTTGTCGAGCAGTTGAAGCTGAATATAGGTAAGTGTCTCTCTCTGTATGCGATGTGTTTTTTATTTGTCAAATTGTTCTTGTGTGATATTTTAGGTGTTATGCTTCAGTAAAATAACTTTAAATGTGTTGTGTTTTGCTGTGTTTTTAGTGCAAATTGAGTTTTATACTAAAATTACTCATTTTAACCAACATTTCATTCAAAATCTAGAAAACGTATTTGCTTAACATTTTTGTCGTCTCTTTTGTGGGTTCTGTGAATGCGTAGCTTTTAAAGGATTTTGCCAGCTTAGTGATCTTGTAAAGTTAAGCGCGTAAGCAGCCATGACTGGCTGCGAGTTTGAGGTCGTAATGGAGCGCTGCGCTCACTTCACTGAAACCGAAGCGTCCAAAAGTTAGCTGAAGTAATGCTTTTTACTAACGCGGTTTATTCACTTCCTTTATAACGACTAAAATTAGACGTGTCTGTTTCTTGGCAGACCTTATGAAGTGTGTTTGTCGTAGTTTAGGCGGGAAAACAAAATGGAGGGATGCTTATTGTTCTAGTTGAGTGATCTGGTGGAAACGAAGCAGGAACTTGATCGGATTAACGTTGGCGTTTACTGAGCGATTATTTCACGGCTTCTCTACGAATGCACAAAGCTTTACCACAGCAAGGCCTTGTGACTTTGCTTTTTATTTATGTTCTTTTAAACATTTTTGTCCGTTTTGTCACTTTTACCGTTTACAGTCATGGGTAAAGATCCAAATAAGCCCAGAGGGAAAACGTCCTCTTACGCCTTCTTCGTGCAAACCTGCCGGGAGGAACACAAGAAGAAAAACCCAGGGACCTCTGTGAACTTTTCAGAGTTCTCCAAGAAGTGCTCTGAAAGATGGAGGGTGAGTTGAACAGAAGGACTGCAATGTTTTTCCGGGGGGTGGTGGTTGTTAGGGAGGGGGTGGGGCGGAATTACACGATGCATCTGTTACTCAAGTGACTGAGGCGAATGTAGGGCGGGAGGATAAAGAGCCACACACTGCGCCTGGCAGAAACTAATCATGGTCTCATGTTTTTTTTTTTTCCAGACCATGTCCTCCAAGGAGAAGGGCAAGTTTGAGGAAATGGCTAAGACTGATAAGGTTCGCTATGACCGAGAGATGAAAAACTATGTGCCTCCGAAAGGTGCAAAGGGAGGGAAAAAGAAGAAGGATCCAAATGCACCAAAGAGGCCACCGTGAGTAGCGTGCAAATGTGCTTCTGAAGTCTTGTGTGACTATTTTTCTTAGTTTTTTTATTTTAATTTTCTCTCTCTCTTCTAGATCTGCTTTCTTTGTCTTCTGCTCTGATCATCGTCCAAAGGTGAAGGGCGACAACCCGGGCATCTCTATTGGTGACATTGCAAAGAAGCTTGGGGAAATGTGGTCCAAGCTTTCACCAAAAGAGAAGTCTCCATATGAGCAGAAGGCCATGAAGCTGAAGGAGAAATATGAAAAGGTAAAAGTTGGCCCGGTGCAAGTATTTCTGATGACAACTACTTGTGCTAACTAGTATTTGTGTACCAGGATGTTGCTGCATATCGCGCCAAAGGTGTAAAACCAGATGGTGCCAAGAAGGGTGGACCTGGCCGGCCAGCAGGAAAGAAGGCAGAAGCTGATGATGACGATGATGAGGATGAAGATGAGGAGGATGAGGAAGAAGAGGATGAGGAGGACGAGGATGATGATGACGAATAAACTATCAGGAAAACTTGAGCTGAGTTGTTTGCAAAACAATGTGAATGCATTTTTTAGCATTTAAAAATTTAAGACATGTACAGAAATGTGTATAATTGAATACATATGGAGGTCATGTGCTGTTTTGTAAATGTAACAGCTTTATTTTTTTTTTAAAGCACTGCTTTTTTTGTCTGATAGCTGTGGATGCTTTGGTTTCTTTCCCTGTTTCATTATTTCTACTGCCATTTTAAGACTAATGAGGAACAATTTGACTGTAGTGTCTCAATTTTTAAAGCAAGCTTTAAAGTTGTCTAGACTGAATTTTTTTTTTCTTTTTTTAATTTTGTATATTATGACTGTTTCCCCTTTTCACTGTGTGCAATTTTGAATTCATTTGACTTATTAAAGGATTTTGCAGAATTTGTCGGTCTACGTTTAAGTTTTTTGCTACAGGTGCTGGAAGACCATTCTTGAGGTATTATAATTGTTTGCAAGCTGATTATTTTCCAATTCAAGTTCTGCTAAAACTACTTTAAGTGTGGCACTAATTTTTAAATGGCAGATATTAGCCATTCATATTAATGTGGATATTATTAGGCTTTCTTGTGACTTAAAAAATCTGTAGAGTGGGCAAAAAAAAGAGAGTCACAAGCTAAAGTGCACCTTATTACCCCATGGATAATCTTTTGTAATTGATTTTATATATTATATAATATATATACTTTTTTGCTAAACTTTGTAGTAGATTTATCTGGAGGGAAAAGGTGCAAATGCACATGTAAAAAGTTATACTTGGGCGTATTAATGAGTTATGTTTGGTTTGAGACAATCTATGCTTTATTGTATGTAAAGATAGCTGGACTACTATTTTACAATCATAATAGATGTACATTTTATAGGATGACATCTGCTCACCTGCATGACAAGATAGCTGCTGGTTATACTGTTCAAGGTCAGTCTGGTGCCTTCAACCTAATCGGTAAACAAACAACCTATTATAATCATTCAAATGTTTGGGATCACTTCCACTTTAATAAAGACTTTCCAAGAACAGGATGCAAAACAATCTTAAATTGGTCAGTGAAGGCAAGTGCTAAGTTTTCAGAATTCAGAAAACCAACAATTTGATCAAATTTGTTTACAACTAATAACAAACGACTATTTAAATAATTATCCATTTTAAAATTGTAATAAGTGGTTTAATGTATGATTGTACTTGGTCTAAAAAAGATTTAAGCCTTTAAAGGGATGGTTGTCCCAAAAATAAACATTCACATTCAGTTTTTAAAATTCTAAATATCTTAAAAAGAATATCAGGAACATAAGCTGCCATGCACATCCATAGTAAAAAAAAAAAAAATTTGTATCTTAACGTCAGCTTTTTTCCAACATTCTTCGCTATAGCTCTGTGTTCAAAATGATAGCAGAATTGTTATATTGGGGTGAATTACCAGTTTAAATGTTTAGAATTAATAGAATAAGCAATGGGACCCTATATTTGAGAATACTACCAGAAACCTTCAGTGGCAGGCAAAAAATCTGACCAAGTCTTAATACAAAAACCTGGTAACTTGCATATAAAGTCTAGATCAAAAATACATCATTTACAACTTCCTACATTTCAATGTCACTGCTTAGTCCTAAAGCTAACTAGAGTAAAACCGTTAAATTACATATATTATGAACCGCAGAATAAAAAAAAAGACTTAAATTGGGGAATACTTTTAGATACCTCACAGTCAGACTTTCTAGTTTTCACTCCTTTCACAAGATACACTTACATTTTAAAGTGACTTGAACTCTCAGAATGAAGGTTGTCTAGATGGAGACCGTTTCAGCCATAAGAAGAGATGTTAGTCGTTCCAAGTCTGTTTTCTTTTCTTCTTATCTTCACTAACTCATTCAAGTTCCCTAAAAAACTAGTCATCCATGAAAGACAGATGAATGCAAAGGCGTGATAATATGAAGATTCCCCATGAGCAATTAGTTCAGCACCTGGAATTGATCACCAATTTAGCACCAAACAAGGTAAGAATCCATATCTCATACGTTGTCTCCATATTTTAGAGAATTTGGACTAAAATACGTCTGCTGCGACAACCTCTCATCAGCAAAAACATTCACTTTAGTAAAGAAAGCAAGTTGGAGTTATTGGGCTCGATGAACATTAGTAAACTGTTTAAAGACAGCCTAAAGTGTAAAAAAAAAAAAACATTGAGAAGTGTCATGGTTTGGTGGTGTTCTCTGCAGCAAAGGATGTGTCTCTTATTTAGCTGCATGGCAAATGTTTATCAGAAACACATACATGAATATGTAGTTCCTTCCCTGCACTCATCACCCAATCAGCCATCAATATTCATACAGTAGTTTACTGAAGCTGACAAACTGAAAACAATTAAATGGCCTGCCCATAGTCCTGTACTAAACCTTGTTGAAAACCTAAATAAATTCCATAGTGACAAAATAATAGCCAAGAAGTGACTAGATGTGCTGAAGTTATTCAAAGCAAGACCCTGTGCAATTCATACCCATTGTTCACTGCTGTAACCAGAAAGCTTGATCTCCAAACTACAATCACTCTTCTCTTATTTTGATCACTGTTTTCTTAAAGAAAAATAGAGTAATTGTTCAAATGAATTACCTTGGTTATTTTGTAAAATACTATTCTACGAACATGGTATAGTACAGATTCAATGATTAAATAAATAAAAAGAAAGTGTTCTCTAAATTAAAACTCCAAATTAACATGCTTGCAATAAACCGAATGTTGATGAGGGCACTAATATAGTTAGTTAATTTAGTCGTTTGTGTTAATGGTTCTTCAATCCACCTCATCATCTAATTGAGTGAAATGGCAGTAAGATTCTTGACCTGCTAAACCAGGGGTCACCAATCTCGCTCCTGAAGGGCTGGTGTCCCTGCAGGGTTTAGCTAAAACCTCCTCAACACACCTGCCTGGATGTTTCAAGTATACCTAGTAAGACCTTGATTAGCTTGTTCAGTTGTGTTTGATTAGGGTTGGAGCTAAAATCTGCAGGACACCGGCCCTCCAGGAACAAGTTTGGCGACCCCTGTGCTAAACCAATAACATTAAAAAACTAACAGACCAGTAAAAATGTTTCATTTATTTTCTTGAGAAAACAGCCAGTATAAGTTAGATATATTTACACCTTCATTGGGAAGCCCACCATATCTCAAAATGTTAATTTATAAATGATCGTATTTACATTGTACAAAACAAACAAAAAAATGTACACATTGCAATCAATCTTGCCCTTAAATCAGAACTTTGCTCCATTTACTCGATTTTTTTTTTGGCCAAGAGTATTATAATCAATCACTGATTTTCACAAAGTAGTAAACATCTATTCCCCCAACCAAGCAAACATTTTATGCTGTAGACAAAAATAATTGTATTTTTTCATTGCTAACCCTTTGTCCCCGTTTCCCTTTACTCTCAACTCCCATTCTTTTTCCATAAATATGGACAAAAAATGTGCCACTGTGCCAAAGACAAAAATAGTTCAAGTGGCAGGTTGTCATCTCAAACACAACAAAGTTCCAGTGTTAAAAAAATATATGCATCCCAGTACTTGATGGACAACCTGTACTTTATAAAGGAGCAGCAACAAAAGTGGTATTAGATCATTTATCTCAGCACACATTCTCTGAAAGGGGGGAAAACACATTCTGTTAGGTAGACCCCCTCCAATCCAGGATTCCAATGAAAGACCCATGCGATGGACACTGTGGGGACAACCCGATGTAAACAGTCTTCAATGGAGGAAACAAAAAAAGTTTATGATCAAAGTTCAGAGTTATTCTGGCGATGACTAGAACTTCATTAGTCACATGTATACTGGCAAAACCTGTTGCTGTAGTCAGTGTTTATCCTTGAAGCACTTTGAGCATGGCTCTTATACTGCCACAATGTTGTTCATCTCCCACTTCTGCGAGCTCTTACTGTTGTCACAGTCTGCTATATAGACCTTGTGCAGGACGTCAGAGCGATCCAAGCATTTTCCTGTAGGTACATGTGTGAATCGGTGTAGATCCTATGAAAAGGCAGAAGTGGAAAAGTTGAGCAAAACATCCACAAAAGTGAGGCATCATGAACTGTTTTAAATCAGCAGCACTGGTTGCAAAAGTATTTTTAACGTTAATATTGTATAGTAATTTTCAAAAGATTTGTTTGTTAAAACACTATAAGCCACCAAGAACTAAATTAACCAGCAACAAGATGAATCACATCACAAACTTTGTGAAGAACTTTAATTGAAAATCTGAAATAAAAACTGTACTTAACAGTCATATTAAAAGTGATGGTATAAAGTTATTACTTTTATCTACACAAACAAAATGTTCACACATTTATTTGAAAACCTGCAGATAGATGCAATAATTTAAGAATAAGAGCATATACTGATAACTTGGCTACAAATTTTCTGTACAAGCCCAAGGGTAAAAGTAGTTTCTTTACTGCACACACCCTAAATATGAACTTGATCATTTAAAAAAATAAGTTAAATGAAATTAATACAAATAGATAAATTTAGCAAAAGCATCCAATAAATTGATAACTTTAACCTCAAAAAATAAAGGTTTGAATTCAGGAAATCTACTGTTGCTGTCTATTGTGCATTTTTATTGAATTAAATTTAGCCTGAACTGTTTGATAATTCAGTTTGAAACTGATTGAAAATTTTATTTACAATTCAATTTCTGTATATGCCTGACTGATTATAACTGAAGGTATATTTCCACAATATCAATGAATTTAAAAGAAAGGCTTTCTTTTCTCATACAGTTCCCCATTCAGACAATGTTGTTAAAAAAAAGACAATAGATTAGATAGAAAAAGACAAAAAAATACATGATATTGCTGTATTATTTAAGACAGTAATGTCATTTTTTAAATGATTAATTTATGTGAAGGCGATGCTAGTCTGGCTTTCAAAAGGTAGCATTTTCTGCCAGTAGAAACTCAGTTGTCATGTTAATGTAGTTTCTTACACTTACTATGGAATTATCATTCATTTTCCTTCAGCTTATTCTCCATTTTAGCGGTTGCCACAGCAGAATGAACCACTACCTATTTCAGCATATATTTTACCAAAGACTATAAAATAGAATACACAAGACATGTCACTTGTTTCTTTTAAATGGGGAAAAGTGTTACAGTCAAATGGTTAATAAAGCCCTGCCTACTAGTACAGGATCCAATCATCCATCGCTTTATAGCGAATAAAGCCCATCTTCTAGTACAGGAGCCAATCATCGATCGCTATAGACTGACGATACTCCGGGTGAGGGGCTTGGACCACAAGCGAGTTTCTGCAGATTTTGTGTGATTTGGATGTTTAGAAATGAAACTAGACACAGTTGTTGTTTAATTTTATTGGTGATTCCTAATATGAAATTCCATGGTAAGTTTGGCAAGCAGTTTTGAAGAATTTGATGTTTCCCCAATCAAACAGAATGCCCGAGTATACTGCACAAAAGGTGTTTCCAAGATGGCCGCCGAGTAAAATGACTTGCCTTAAAGGGACGCAGCAGATGCCCATCCATCCGCAACCCAGTGATAGGAAACACCCATACATACTCAATCTCTCACACACACTCATACACTACAGCCAATTTAGTTTATTTAATTCACCTATACTGTGCGTCTTTGGACTGTGGGGGAAACCAGAGGAAACCCACGTGAACATGGGGAGAACATGCAACTCTACACAGAAAAGCCAACTGCCCCACTGGGAACTCGAACCCGTGACCTTCTTGCTGTGAGGCAACAATGCTAACCACCATGTCACCCAACTTTGTAATTAGTCGAAAAAAAAGTTTAAATCCACACTGAATGACAAAAAATTTATAGCAATATATGTTACGTCGATGCATTTATGATTGCTTTTTGATATCATTTGTTTTTATTGATTAGAGACCAAGGCTGTAATACAAAAGGTTTGATATCTGCTTTGACATACCTTAAAATATTTCCACTCTGTGTGCTCGTTCAAGTTACAGTGTGTTATGATGACAGCAGATCCATCTCCCCCCTTTGTCAGGCACTGGTCGTACTGCATCAGCTGGTTAGCTTCATTAATTCTGAAAAGCTGGGAAACATAGTTGATATCAAAATGATTAGCCCTCCTGGGATTTTTTTTTTTTTTTTCACTTTTTCAAATATTTCCAAATTATATTTAACAGAGCAATAAATAATTTACAATATTTCCTATAATGTTTTTTCCTTCTACTGGAGAAAGTCTTAAGTTTTATTTAGACTAGAATAAAAGCAACTTTACATTTTTGAAGAATTTTAAGGTCAATACAGTTAGCCTCTTAATAATTTTTTTTTCTGATTGGTTACAGAACCATCCTTATACAATGCCTTGCATAATTACCATAATCATAATTACCATGAATATAATTAACCTAGTTAAGTCTTTAAATCACACTTTAAGCTGAATACTAGTACCTTGAATAATATCTAGTGAAATAAAATGTACTGTCATCATAGCAAAGGTAAAAGAAATCAGTTATAAGAAATTAGTCATTAAAACTATATATAATAGAATAGGCATAATAGAATTACAATTCAACAGGACGGCTGTATATGAACTGTTTATGCAACAAATGTCAGAAAAAAAAGTCTGAAAAAAAATCTAATTAACCGTTCTCTAGCTAAAATGTTTTCTTTTACCTGATTGCCACCCATTCTATGACAAGGCCCAATCTCCACATTGCCACCATTAGTGTGGCCCATGCTGTCAATGCAGTAGCTGGTCTCGTACCCACGAATCTATTAAACAATATAAAAATAAAGATAAATGCCACAACATACACCGTCACCACAACCAGTTTCTTTCGTATCAATAAAATCATCATGCATTCACCTCTCCCCATTCAACATTTTTTGGAGGCAATGGGTAATGCAGAGGGATGTCATAGGCAATCTCCTCCATGAACCACTTGAAGCTCTTGCACCGATGCTCCTCTCTGAACTTTTTCAAGGTGCTGATGTCCCCGTAGGCCAGTGTGAGTGTCTCCGGTCGACTAGCGTAGAAATAGTCCTTGTAATCATCCCACCATACCTCCACCACCCGCACATAGTTCTACATGCAGCCGATAAAGCAGAGTGAGGGTTAAAGTCAAGTACACGGTAATAAATGCTGGGTTCCACACAATTCCTTTATGTTGTCCCAACACAAATCCGTTAAGTTAACTTAATTGTTTTTACACATTTAAGTAGATTGAACATAAAATAATTAAGTTGTCCCCCCAGAAAACTGAATAATTGTGTTGATTCAGTTTATTTTAAATAAGTAGTTTGAACAAGCAGCAAAAATCGTTTTTTTTTTTTTGAGTGCAAACACCGCTTTGTTTTCAGATTCATCAAATGCAATTATAAAATGAAAGGAGCTTAGCTAACCTTAAGTGTTGGGGATGAGCCGACATGAGCAGGAGGTGGGTTTCCCTGCCAGCCCTGCAGACGGTAGATGTGCCCCACCCGTGAACATGGCACGAACAGAAGCTGCCCACCGCACTGCCATATCTACACGGGACATACACATGGCAGGGATTCAGAAAGTGTCCATGTGCAAATAAACCGCTCAAGTTAGCCAAATATGTTGCTCTGGGCACTTCATGTAAAAGAGGCATTACTAACGATCCTTTGATAAGAACTGCCTGACATTATTTAGGCTTGTTCTGGTATCAAATGTTCTTGTTGTAAAGCTTTTATTTGCTTAAGCTTTTATTACAATATACTGTATTATCACAATATTGACCTGAGCTGCAAAAAAAAAAAAAAAAAAAAAGAAAGAAAAAGGTACCTTTAAAGAGGATTAAAAAAAATACTTATCGTATTCCTTTATTGTATACAAACAATTTAAACAATAGATAACACTTTTCAATAAATACTCATTATTAAACATTAATGCATTCATATACACTATGAGAAATTGGCATATTATAGTTATACTTTAATTTAAAAATGAAAAATATATTTAACAGAATTGTATTAGTTGTTATGTCCAGTTAACAAAACAATTGAAAAACCTTTGATTTTAACATGTTATTAGGCATTGCCATCATCTCAGATTAATAAATGCTTACTTATGTAGTTATTACATTGACTTTAGTTAAATTAACTGATGTTCTGAAATTAAGCTTTACTGTACAGGTTTAACGGATAAAAAAAAAACATAAATATGCAGAATTTTCAGTGACGTACACTGTAAAATGCAGGGTTCCACACAATCCCTTTATGTTGTCTCAACACAAATCCATTGAGTTAACTCAATTGTTTTTTATATAAAAGTAAGTGGATTGAACTTAAATAACTTATTTTAAAAACCTCAAGAATTGTGTTGATATATTAAGCATATAATGAGCAGATTACATACTATTTTAAGTCTTTGAGCATTTGCTGTGATGCACTAAAATTATTAGTTGACTTTACTCAAAATAAGAGATTAAACTCTTGATTTTGAAACAAGTAGTTGACTGTACTTAAAAAAGTGAGTAAACCCGTTGCTTTAAAATTAAGTAAATGAACTACTTGCATAATTATAAAATTTAAGTTACATGGTTTCCGCTACATTCATTCTTCCATGGCGGGGCCACACACTAAAATTATTTTGGCACGGCTACATTATAGCTTCTCATTTAAAACATTCAGCCATTTTTTAACAGGGTTATAAATTGCACCAAATGTATTAAAAGGTAAGTGAATTATAAAGTAAGTGAAGTATAACTTTTCTGTCATCGTAGTAATACTGTGCATTACGTTTTTAATCCTTTAAGTTTACATACTGACTGACTGACAGGTGGGTGATGCGTGAGACAACACAGCTTTTAGTTAACAGTTTTTCTGCATACAATGACTTTATCTTGCTGAAGTTTATAGCCGTTTCACTTTACTTTAGGACGCATTATTGCCGCCCTGTAGGTCTGTTGGAAACATTCATATATATTCCTAGCAATTCTAATAAATGTTGGAGACATACTTGTTACTTCAGCAGTGTTTATTTCAGAGTGCACAAGAAAACCTGCACTTGAGCAGCGTATATTTGAGGGGGTGTTCAATGAGTTGTGCAAAACAGAGGAAAAGCGGCGTGCAAGCAGAGATTCTTATGCTCGTAATACATGAATGCAATCTCAACTTGTTATACTGCACTTATGACATTTGTCATTGAATAAACACCACTATGGGAACATTAGTTGGTAGATCTGTGTAAAAGGCCTGCCGCCACAGCTGAAAAAAAAGCCTAGAGGAAACACTGAGTTAAATCAACTTAACAGTTCCAAGTTACAAAGGTTTTACTTATTTTTCTTAAGTAAAGTTAACTTGTCAATTTTAAGGCAACAGATTTACTTACTTTTTTTAAAGTAAATAATTACTTTTTACAGCGAGAACAACCACTGCCAATACAATTCAATCTAAACATTCTTTATAAAGGCACTATAAAAGTTTAAGTAATACATAATTATTCACAGTATTTTGAAATGCTCACAATATCAATACTGTGCATGTTCATCATCACGTTATATTGAATTATCGAATATTAGCAAATGTCTAACATTATTGTATTATTACTACATGTTTTGTTACATTAAAAAAGGTTAAGCATGATAATCCCTACATATTGTCTTTTTATTGTTAGTTTTATTAAAGCGTCTGCTAAATGACTAAATGTAAATGTAAATGTTAATGGCTGGAAACAATGCAAAAATAAGACTTATCAAACTACCTAGCTGCTGGTAAATTTATTACTATGTGATGGACAGATACAATCTTCATGATGTGCAGAAAGAGCTAGTCTATATTGTGATGTGAGTGTTTTCTTTTCAAATATAATCTCAATTGTACTTTGTTGCAAAATCCAAATATCATAACTGCATATTTTTGATTATGTAAACATGTCGGCAAATTTAGCTTATGCAAACCTATCCATATCACTATGATCAGCTAACAAGGCAGAACACACACAACTACACATTCGAGCAGGATATACACATACAGTTCTAAAGTGCTGCAAACAAAATAGTCATTATTTACAAGTAACTGCCAATTACATAGGTGTGACCAATCAAATTGAATCTTGAAAAATAAAACTGTAAAGGATTTTTACAGGATTAACCTGGAAAATAAACACACTTATACAAAAAGTTTACCTTGTATGAGATCTCAAAGTTTTCACCTCCCCAGATCTGAAGGCCTGGATCATAAAGACCCAACTCAAAGAAGAATTCTCTCTCAATTGCAAACAGCCCTCCAGCCATGGCAGGAGACCTGACACACAAATTCACCTGTCAAGAATGTTTCACCTTTTTTTCTCCCATGATACACTATTTCATAACATTAAGAGACGAGGCCTTGTTCAGACAGGTGGTACAAATCTGAAATACATTCAGTTTTGTCAATCAAAATGTATTTTGTGTGTTTTATCAAAACTCAGTAGACCTGTTCACACACAAGTGTACTCAAAATAGTTAACTCGGAGCCATTTTTAAATCCCAGTTAATCAAATCGTATGTTTCCTCAACAGTTTGATATCATTTCCTTGCTAAATGCTAAAACAACATTTATGTTAAAGGAGGAATAATTTTGTAATCTTGCAAATATCAGTCCTTTTAAGATTTTGTAGGACATTCACATTTTTTTGGAGCCTAAAGTGACTGATTTTGCAGTGGCTTTGGCAGCAGATCTTGTGGAATTGTATTTTTTTTAAAATACAAAAACAATTACACACATTCGCAAAATGTATGTATATGCATAATGCATATAAGAAAATATCTTTTAATTGACAGTTTCCGTATTTTGAGATTCACAAGTGTTTATTTACGACTGCAAGTTGAATTATGGGATGTTGAACTCTTTCGAATTATGACGTTAAAGATATCACAAATCGACGTTTATTGACATTTTAGTAGTTTGAAATATTATAAATATTATGTATATGAAATAATATATAGAGAAGTCAGAAAATGTACTGGAAGTTTATTTCAAGGTCTTTGAACTGTAATATACACCAAACCAGACAATATACCACTTTGAACTATTGAAAAATGTTTATAAATGTCCCTTTTCTGAACTTTTCATGGTTAAAATTTGTTGAAAGAAAAATCAAAGTCCCATAATGCATGAATAAACAAGGAAAATAAAATCATGAATCAAAAAAATATGAAAAACTGCTAATTTATAGATTTTTTCAGTGCAATTAAAAACAGCTCTAAATTGCTATTTGTCCAATTTATAGCAACCAAATGTTTATCTGTGGATAGTGTACTTTGGCTCAATGAGAAGTGAGATAACGTCACATGACGCATCAAAGTCTGCCAAAAATGTGGGAAATTCATGTCAATTAAAAAAAAACCTTTAAGCTCCTTTGATTTTTGTAGCACTTGCTTGATTTAACTTTACCTTCTGTCTTTGCTGTATCACAAAATCTTGGAGGGACTGGAATATAAGAACCCAGTTGACTTCCAGTTGCTAAGCATTTAGCCCCATTTCTAAAATGTTTCACAATGTACACGGGGTAACATTGAAAAAAAAGTGGTGATAACCTATAACCTTACATGTTTTCATAGTTCGTTATTTGAAAAAAAAAAAGTGCTAAACTACTTCCAAATCACATTTGTGATGAGCTTCTTAAGTGATAAAAGTTGAGTTCAGAATGTAGACAACCCATTATTTATATATTTTTTAGAATATTGTATATAGTTTTTGAATGTATAAATTACAAAGCACCCATGTGTGAACAGGACCTTTTAAAAATTCTAGTTCAAGTGTGTCTGTGTGTTCGCATGTACAGTATATATGTATTAGGGCTGGGCGGTATGACGGTATATATTACTACCATTGAATGAAACAATTTTTTACTTCATGTATAAAGCAAAACGTAAATTAGTATGCATGGCCAGCTCACATACAGCATGCATGAAGCTGAGAAAGGTGTGAGACTTGAGTGTTGCCAATTGCTTTATATTTTCAACAAGAAATATTTTAATATTATAAAAATATATTATTATTTACAAAATAACCTTAATTCTTTACATTTTGTATTTTTGAGGAAAAAAAAAGATACTTCCTTAAGGTGTTTACATATTTATATTTTCATATTTAAGTTTTCTTTTCTTTTTACTTGGGGTATATTTTATATCTGTGAGAAGATGTTACTTTGAAATGTTTTTAATAATTGGGTCTGTCCACATAAAACTGTGAAACGTGATGTACAGTGGATTTGGTTGTTCATCTACATTCATATTTTGTTTACTATATTCATTCATTCGTTTTTTTTTTCTTTGGCATAGGCCATTATTTATCAGGGGCCTCCACAGCGGAATGAACCACCAACTATTCCGACATATGTTTTATGCAGCGGATGCCATTCCAGCCACAACCTAGTACCGGAAAACACTCATTCACATTTAAATTTACACACACTACATCCTATTTTGTTTACCCAATTCACCTATAGCACATGTATTTTGACTGTGGGGAAAACCAGAGGAAACCCACTCGAACAAGGGGAGAACATACAAACTCCACATAAAAATGCCAACTGGCCCAGCTGGGACTCGAACCAGTGGTCTTCTTGCAGTGGTGACAGTGCTAACCACTGAGACACCGTGTCACTGATAAAGTCTTTTCTTCAATATTAAAGCTTATTTGTTATATATTTTCAGGAATAATTAATGTACTTTAAAAACTACATCATGAATGATATGGTTACCATAAAATAAACGTTTGCATACTATGAAATAAAATGTTGATCAAACCCAAGCCCTAATATGTATATGTACATAACGACACACACACACATGAACCAATGGCAAAATCTACTGTTTTCAACGTTACCCAGACTACCGCATGGAACATGCTAGGAAAAGCGGCTGAACAGATTTTCCCTGTAACATGAACAAAGCCAAAAAAGACACAAAACAATTAGCAAAATGCAGAGATGCCATAAAGACATTCACATTTTTTGCTAACATTTTTGTGTCTTTTTTTTTTTGTAAACCTCAGCTTGAAAAGACTGCAAGGAAGTGGACAGAAATCAGCATAATGTGAAGATTAGGCAAAGACTAAGAACACGCACTCTTGGTAAGCATGTGCCAAGTCACTAGATTAGTTAGAAGGCAAGACTGCATGCAAAGAGAAGCAGAAACGAGGATTGACGCTTTTTAAATTCAAGTAGTTCAGGTGTTGACTTAATCAGAACAGCTCAATGAGTCATAATATATGAAGTCATTTATTTAAATGACTTCATTGCTTTATGACCATTTCAAAGCAGTTAGTACGCTTGCAGGAAGTCTCTAATGAGCATTAAAGGAGCTGAACTGTTAAAGCAACAAAGACAAGCAGACCACCACCAAACTTTATAAGAGAGAGACCGGGTCCCTCCGCTTATGCGTGTTGTGGTCAGCCCTAATCAGCTCAGGATTATGGCTTTAAATTACCGATAGGGCTCAGTTCTAGTTAGTCTCTTCTGCTTCTCCTTGCTACCCAGAGGCACGCGTTTCCAAAGCATGCTCCAGTCCCATGCTCCTCTGGCAAAGCCATCCTCGTCCCCGCCCCCCTGGGCCTCGATGGTGTAAGTCTTGCCGTTAATAGAGTCTATGAGAGGCACTGTGCACACCGTTCTGAACATGGCCACAGAGGACAGAGGGGAGGCAAGGGAGACGTCCATGCAAGCAAACATGGACGCATACACACACACACACACACATACACACATACACACACACACACACACACACACACACACACACACACACGGGGTGGGGGAGACAAAACAAGAGAGAGACAAAATGGATTTAATGTTCATGCTTATGGAGGGAGGGAAGTTTACCGATAGGGCTCGGTCTTATGCTTTCTCTTAGCCTTCTCCCTGCTGCTTAGAGGAACCCTTTTCCACAGGAGGCTCCAGTCCCAAGCGCCTCGCGCCAGACCGTCCTCATCCCCACCCTGTTGTGGCTCTATGGTATAATCATTGCCGTCTATGTAATCTATCAACGGTACTGTGCAGACCGTTCTGCAACATTAACACAACATTGTATTAACAATACATTAAGGTTAAAATAAAAACAAAAAATACATTACCTGTGTATTTGGGGGAGAAGGGTAAATTTTCACAATAAAGTTTAAAAAATATTTTTATGCGTTGTTAAAAGAGGTATTAGAGGAAATGGAGGTATTTTACAGTCTGTATTAATGTTAATAAGTATTATACAATAATTTAATGTAATTCATAAAAGCTTACTGTAAAGTAACACCTAGAAATCATATCAAGTCGTGATCAAAACAATATGCAGAGAAAAAAAACAGGAATAGTTACACAGAATTAGGGGAAAAATCCATTAATAATTAAATAAATAAAGAAGTATTGTTTATAATGAGATCATGTTAATGTAGATAATATAAACATATATAGTTGAAGTCAGAATTGTTAGCCCCCTGTTTATTTTTCCCCCATTTTCTGTTTAATGGAGATTTTTTTTTTACAACATTTCTAAACAATTCTACATAGTTTTAATTACTCATTTCTAATAACTGATTTATTTTATCTTTGAATGATCATGGAAATAAATAATATTTTACTAGTTATTTTTCAAGACACTTCTATACAGTTTAAAGTGACATTTAAAGGCTTAACTAGGTTAATGAAGTTAACTAGGCAGGTTAGGGTAATTGGGCAAGTTATTGTAAAACAATGGTTTGTTCTGACTATTGGAAAAAATATAGCTTAAAGGGGCTAATTTTGACCTTAAAATGTTTTTTAAAGATTAAAAAACTGCTTTTATTCTAGCCAAAATTAAACAAAAAAGACTTTCTCTAGAAGAAAAAAAAATCAGATATACTGTTAAACATAATTCAGGAAATATAAAAAAAGAAAAAAAATTCAAAGGGGGGCTAATAATTCTGACTTCAGTTGTGTGCGTTTGTGTGTGTGTGTGTGTGTGTGTGTGTGTGTGTGTGTGTGTGTGTGTGTGTGTGTATAACATATATTAACATAATTAATATACACTCATTTAAATGAGTAAAATAATTTCTATAAAATATTTTCACCTTACAGTTAAAGTATACATATAAGCTTCTTCTGCTCACCAAAGCTGCATTCATTTAATCAAAAATACAGTCCTAATTGTAAAATTGTGAAATGCTATCGCACTATAAAATAACTGTTTAAAAGTAGTTTATAATGTAATTTATTAATTTATTCCAAATATTTTAAAGGCGAATTCACATGATCCTACAGAAAACACTCTAATATTAATTATTATTATTATTATTATTATTATTATTATTATTATTATTATTATTACTGGTAATAGTAATAAAAGCAATGAGTGGAGTAATAATTTCATTTAAAACTACATACAATCAAATTTGAATAAATATTTAACAATTGAACATTTTTTTTTACTTTTAATAAATGCCACCTTGATGAACAATAATTTTCTTTAAAAAACAAAACATGGAAAAAAAAAGAAAAGAAAAAAACTGACACCAAGTAGTAGTGTAGTGTATATGTGAATATATAGTCAGTCTTTCAGTTTTAATAATCAATCATTTGTTGTGAACTTTTAGAGTAATAAAAACAAATTTAAAGTTACGAAAGTTTCACGAAACCAACATGAAGTCAATGTGTCACAGATAAATGTATTCTCAGAGTCTGTCAGCATGCACAAAACCAGCCTAGAGCATCTTCACACCTGTCTTTTGAAATGGGGGCCACCAGCGGGGCATACCAGTTCACTCCGACCTCACAATGTGCATCCAGGTAGATCAGCACCTGAAGGCGCATCCACAGTGTGAGACAAGCAGATGGGTGCATTTACGTGGAATCAAAAATCAGCACATTGATATTGAGGCCCAAACCTTTCCTAAAGTGGCTTTGCGGGCTCCTATGCTCCTGGCCTGGATCAGACCCTCTCTCTTCTCATTGCGGAACACTTTGACCAACCCGTTCCATTGTTTTATGTACTCCTCCAGCCGCTCTTTAAGGTGAGCTAAACAGAGAACACAAATAAACACTTTAGACTTTGTCCACTATTAAAGCCTCAAAAACTCATTCATTCGTTCGTTCATTTATTCGTTTCGAACAATTCTGTGTTTTCTATTAAGAAGCATACTAGTGATGAAGAATAAGAGATCTAACATAAGCAGAGGAATTTGGGTCTGCACTTCGTACTTTTTGTAGTCTGCTATTGATAGCAAAACAAAGTTACTGGCATATTGCTCACACCTACATCCTTTGCTATTGCAACCAGGCAGACATTGATTTTGCCTGAGCAAGCAGATCCAATTTGGTCACTTGCAAAATAACAGTGCAGACAGTCAGCCCTAAAGATTGTATTTGAAAAACAAATCGAAACTGCGTGCGGCATGAACAGTTTTACTGTTTTACTGACAAGTTTTACTGACCTTTACTACTAAATGCATGAAACATTCTGAGCCTATACACCCTTTATCGATTCTTATCGGGCAAGTCTGCAGCACCGCATTTATTCACTGTTCCCTTGTGAGCGATCTCTTAAAGAGTAATGATCTCTATTCAGAAACAGCCTGCTTGCCCCCTATTAATGAACAAGCAGCCAGCATTAGTCTTTTGGCAGACTGCCAACAGGTTGTGGCAAAGATGTGCCTCTTTTATTTAAAGAAACAGTCAGGCTCATTTTAACATTTTTTTTAATCCATTCAGCTGATCTCGGGATTAGCTTAGCATAGATCATTGAATCGTATTAGACCATTAGCATCTCGCTCAAAAATGAGCAAAGAGTTTAAATTTTCCTAATTGAAGTCTTCTGTATTTCCCAGAGATGGAAGGGCATCCGCTGCGTATAAACGTGCTGGATAAGTTGGCGGTCCGTTCAACTGTGGCGACCCCAGATTAATAAAGGGACTAGGCTGACAAGAAAATGAATGAATGAATGAATGAATAAATGAAGTCTTAGTAGTAAGGTTCTATACTTGACAATGGAAAATAAAAAGTTGTTTCATGACTTGGAAGTTTGCTATATGGCTAGGAACTATACTATTGTTCCAGCATAACAAATCAAAGACGTTGCTGCCATTCCTGGGCTGCAGAAAGAGCAATGATTTTATGATTTTATCAGAGGAGTCAAGTTTTAAATTGGACTATTATCTAAACTCTTTGGTCATTTTTGAGTAAGATGCTAATGGTCTGACCTGATTTAATGATTTATGCTAAGCTAAGCTAAAAGTGCTTAGTGGAGAAACAAAAGTGCCCTAAAGCACGCCAAATAGACCACTGAGAGAGATCTCAAAAACTCAAGCCATTCTTCACTTCACTAAACCTGAAAAACCAGTAACTGCTGAAGGAAGGTGACAACTCAAAACAGCCAGAACATGCAAATTACACAGTATTTAGAGGACTGAGGGCCAATTGGCAAGACAAATAAGGATAGAAAAGTCTTTTTTTGTTGAGGAATTATTGTCTTCTCATGTTTTAAGATGTATTAAGTTAAATGTTTTAACTTTAACTATCTGATTTTAAGTCAAGATAACCAAGAGAAAATTCTTAAAGTATATTAAGCACGTTAATTGTTCACCTCAAAAGATTATCAATATATATATATATATTATCAATATATATATATATATATATATATATATATATATATATATATATATATATATATATATATATATATATATATATATATATATATATCAGTGGTGGCCAACCCTGTTTCTGCAACCCTTCCTGCAGATTTCAGTTGCTACCCATTTCAAACACACCTGAACCAATTAATTAGGACCTGAACACTACGTGATAATTACAGGCAGGTGTGTTTGATATGGGTTGCAACTAAAATCTGCAGGAAGGTGGCTCTCCAGGAACAGGGTTGGCCACCCCTGTTATATTATATATATAATGTATCTTGAATGTAAAACCAGTTTATTGTATGGCCTTACCCTACCCATAATCCCAATCATCACAGAATACTAACAAGTATATTTTTTAAGTGTTTTGAATTACAAGGCATGTTCTTGTAAACCACCTTAAGTACAACTACAGGCCATACCCTTGTCATTATACAATTTTGTGCCGTCGTAAAACACAAACAAGTACACACATGTACACAGTATAAGGCAGCATCATGATAACGACAAGAAAAAAATACATGTATGCTCCTTTTTATGATATTATGAAGTCATGTCTGGTTGTTGTTGTTTTTTTTTTAAATCTCTTTGTTTTTGGACTAATTATTTTCTTTGTTCCCTATTTCCACCTGGGGATACTCATCCCGAGGCCTCTAGACATTGTGTAGCACCATTGATCCAAGAGCTGTGAAAAGATGATGCCAACCATAGTGAACTTCTAGAGGTATCCATAATCTTGGACCAGGCTGTATCCGGAGCAGATTCTGTGGAGGTAATTTAGGAGTGGAGAGCATGAGACTCCTGAAAGACCTCAATGACAGACAAGTCTCCGCATTGATCCCGTGGGCCAGCCTGAACACCCGCCGGTAACCTACTCACACCTGTAGCTTCTCCATGATGAACATTCAGCGTTCTCTAGCCTCCGGCACCCAGACTGCAGCTTTGCACAAGACGTTTGATTAGAGAAGAAATGGTCATGCACAACTGAGCCTGGTTTCTCAGGATTTTTTCCTTTACTTTCATCAATTGTTTGTTCCTCACCAGTGTGGCAACTGGCTTGCTTGGTTTGGGACTTGTGGAGCTGTGCATTGATAGATTTGCTCTTTAGTGTTCAGACGTTCAGCAATGAAAGTTAAACTACACTGAACTGAATTAAACTGAACTTCAACTGTGAAAACTGGACTGACACAGTTTCAATTTACTAGAACTTCTTTGCTAAGCTGCTTTGACACAATCTACACAACTCAATTGTAAAAGCGCTATAGAAATAACGATGAATTGGATTGAATTTTTGTCCCGTCTTTCATTCATTTTTGCATTGTACTTGTCTGAAAGTTCAATGTCTGAAAGGTGAGCCGAGACCCATCCTTACAGGAATCTCGGTCTCCATGTTTGGTGTTCCACAAGATTCAGAGGTGGCAACGTTCAACTTTTTTTTGGCACAAACTTCAATGCAAGCCTTATGCAGAATTCAATTAGTACTAACCACACAGTCCATACATACACCATCTACACAGTAATTAATGAAGCAATGAAAACAATGCTCAGACTACCTTTGTTACTGAAGTCATCAATCATGACGATCTCAGCCAGGTATTTCCTTGGGGTTCTTTTGATGACACTGTGCACCGTCCTCATCAGGGTGGACCAGCCCTCATTATGAAAGACTATGATCACACTGGAGGTGAGGAGGTTTTCATCATAGTTCCAGTATTTACACCTGCAAACAACATACAGTTATAAAGCCTAGTTTAAAGGAAGTCAACTTTATTTGTGTGTGTGGTCTATGCTATCTATCAACTCAATCTCAGAGTCTGTACTACACATGCAAACACATGCACACACACTTCAGCATGCATTAGTGGTAAATGCTTATACACTTGCATCCTACTCTATCCTGTGGAAGCCATTTATAAGACAGGAAACTTTGCACACGGTTTCCTCCATAGAGAGAATACCAATGCCTAGTCACACTTCCTCATTCTCTTTCTATGATCAAATTTAAAGTTAGATTTTTCTCTATAAATAGAGTGATTGTGAAACTAGATTTTTCAAACCACATGATAATTCTAAGAAGGTTTGGATACAAGTCATTTAAAAAATATATAGAGACTGAAAAAAAAACACAATAAGAGACTTACTTGAGCAAATATTGAAGTATATGCACAAACAGGCTTAATATTGAGAAAAACCCTGGCTGTGTTTGCAGGTTGCAGTTGGGTTGTTTGCACTAAAGATCAGTATATGTACAAGTTGTCATATTGCAAACACAAATTATAATGTAAAAGCTTGAGCAGGTAAGAAAATACAAAAACTAAGAAAACACTTGTTGCCTAAAGTAAACAGGACAGGCCTATAAATGTAATACAGGATTAAACTTATGCATAATGTTCTACCAAACAGAATATTTAGCTCCCGCCTCCCAGCACTACATAAAACACAAATCCTGTATGCAACACACTGCAAGCAAAACCTTTGGTTTTAATACAAAAGTTTAGCCTTTTTTAATGTAGGATTTATGTTTCAGTGTTCTTATGTGTGAGAAGTCCTAACTTGTGTGTTACATGGCACGGTAAAGCGACTCAACTGGTAGAGCAACTCACTCCCATGATGTTAAATCTCGCTGGAGTTCTTGGTGTGCTGCACTACACTACTCATAAACATGTTGTCACTATCTTAGCGCTAATGCTAACTGTTCTTTTAAACTGTGATGGATGCTATTTAGTTACATGTTTTAGCTAATTTTAGCATAGATTCTTTGAGGTAATGGAGCTGTCTGGTCGTGTAGTCAATTTTTAGGTCAACTCAGATGGCTAATTCATCACGAGTTCCCTTGAGAGTTTTTATTTGAATGCAAGCTTAGATTTGAGCATTAAAATTGGGGTTTTGAAGAGAACGCTTGACTAGTCTTTCATTTAAAAATGACACAATGTTTATACCTTCAAGTTTTAATACTGGACGATGCTAAGAAGTTGACTACAACAGTTTGTAGAATCGTTTAACTAGCTAACTTTCACCACAGCTGTGATTGTAGTCTTCAAAACACATTCAATAAATAAATTCTAAACATGATAGTCTATTTAAGTAATGTTAACCACTTTTTTTAATTGAATTTAACTCATAATCCACTGATGGTGGTTTAAAGTTAGTAGTTTAGATCAATAAAATCACATTTGCATGCATCTAATGTATTATTAATATGTATTACAGAAGCTTTAATATATGTTTTACTAATATATTTGGATGATTATAAAAAAACAAACATATGGAAGATTATTTTTCTTTTCTGCTCAGTATAAGTGCTAAACTAAGTACAATAACTGGAACTTTGCGTTCTAGGCCATTTCTAATTTTACAACATGAAAAAGATCTGCAGTATTTGAAAGCAGTAACCAACAAAGATAACATATTTAAAATGCCAAAATTATACAACTTGACTGTTAATATGCGATCAGGAAAAAAAAAACTCTAATGAGGAAGTCATGACTAAATTATGAACTAAAGCAAAACAGCGTGACCAAGAAACAAAGTGAGTAAACGCTGACATCTTCAGACAGAAGTTTGTATCGCAGTGTACACTCACCAACAGTTTTGTTAGCCGAAGAAATAAACTAATACAAGTGAACAAACATAATTAGGTTATTATAGTCAAATCATAATTAATTCTAACAAAAGTTAAACATGTACCTGACCAAACAACTCTCTGGTCTGAAAGTCACATACCCTCAGGCTGGCTCGTAGCTGATCAAATGAGCCACACACACACACGCCAACAAAAAAATTGTAACGTCACTAAACATCAGGTGTTCGGTTTCTAGTATCATTCAACTTTAAGTTTATAAGCTGTAGCACACCTTTACACCTTGCCTGCAGCAGAAAACAATGGTGTCCATTGTTCCTGACACTTTCCAGATTCCTCTCATAGGATAAGATTTAATATTTTTGAATATATATTTGGCAACTGTTAAATGAAAAAGCATGACTTAATTCCATTATATTTAGCATCATGCATCTCAAAGGCCATGATATGCAATTCTGCAGTCTACAAAACACTATTCTCTCTTGAAATGATTCCTAGATTCCAGCATAGTGCTGCTTTATGCTAGTTTTAACCATAAACCTAAATGCTCACAAGGAAGTGAATTTGTGCTTTTGACTGTAAACTGGCTTTTATGTCAAAGAACAATGTAAACACAATATTAACTTTATTATAGATTATTTTATGTTTAAGTGGCATTTGTAGGGAGTTGGCTGCGAGAAAAGTAGCATAAACAGTGTTTGTAAAGCATTAATCGCCATTTACTGTAAAATCTGTCTACTATTTTTTTACCATAGCTCTAATTTAAAGGTATCCACAACAATTTTTAACAAGTACAAAGACATTTTTATTGATTTAGAAGTCCTGGAGAGAGAAACTGCAAACAACAGACAAGGTGAACTTTTTGAAATCACCTTGCTGAGCAAATAAGTATAATTTGGAGGGTTACCATTGACTTCAATTACACAAAAGCTATTCTCAAAATACTTTCTTTTAAGTTCCTCATCTAAAAGGAAGTCATTTGTAAGTGCTAGTAAATGTACAACTTCTTTTCTTTTTCTTTTCTTTTTTTGTCACTTTAAAGCCCGCCAGTATGACCCACTCCAACCAAAACAACACTGACAAACATGCTGTAAAACTGCACTAATGATTAAACTGCTAATGATAAAAACACTGCATTCTGTAGTATCAGCTCTTGCATAACAAGCGTAAAGCATATATACCAATGTAAAACAAGAAACAATTGCTATCTACTCAGAAACAAGAAGTTTGTGTCCTGGCTGACCTACACTGCTGAAATAAAAAGCTTGACCTGTTGTGAAAGCCTCAGGTCACTTCTGAAGCTGTATGAATTCATAAAGCAGTCTCAGGCAGATAATCCAGCTTTCCAGCTTGGAGGGGAGTTAATGAGAGAGACTGCGGCTTATCACTCAGCTGTGACGTGGCCAAACAACATTTTGGTGGCTGAATTATGGGCATAATGCCGATCCTATTTCATGTCTGGAACATTAGAAACAGAGTGCAACTAACATTCCTATAAAGTGAAAGGTGTAACATATATGACTTATAGTACTGAAATACAGAACAATGTTTCTTTTAGAGGTTCCTTTGACATTTGTAAATGCTAAGATACTTCAATGTATGACAAAAATCTAGTAATCATGATGCCACCATGTGCAAAACGAAGGATAGTGGAGTTTTATGTTGTTGTTAAGAAGTGAAAACAGAGAAATGAGAAAATATGTGACTAAACAGAGGTAATGCGTCACTGACAAAACTCGTTTGAAAAGGTGTGTCTTTATCATTTCCTCTTTCTAGGTGTGATCTTAAAAATAACTTGGAAAATAAACATGCCAGACCTGACTGTCTATAGTCTAAGAATCTTAAAAATATATAGATTTTAATTAGAATCTAATATTTAACATATTACACATCAAAAAAAAGAAAAGAAAACCTTTTAAAACAATGCAAAACATGGCCAAACAAAAACTGAAGACTCCACCACAACCGCAACCACCCACCCATACACACACACACACACACACACACACACACCCATATACATTCACAAAGCAGAGTTACTAGTTTCTCATACTCACTCTTCATGACGCAAGTCACCAACAGTTCGATCCAGAGAGATCATGTCACTGGCTACCATATTAAAGCCAAATTCCTTGATGCTGGCTTGAACCGCATCTTTGTACTCTGGTCCCAGAACGAACGGTTTACTGCCCTCTCCCGGTCCGCCCTGGACCCCATGAGGCTCAGGTTCTTTCGGCTCAAAGTTGCCCAGAGTCCCTTTGTTCAAAACAGGATCACTGTACATATTGGTGTGGGGTTTAAAAGTGATATATTGCTTCTGGATGACATTCTGCTGGTTTTGGGCTTTGAATGCTGGGTTTGGGTTGTCCACATTCTTCTGGCGGATGGACTCTAGATCGACCTCAACTCCTTCGACATGGGGCCAAGGAACAACTGGCTTAAACTGGTCTGCAACGTTGTTATTGGGAAGGTTGGGCTGCGGGAGTTTATCAGCCTCTCTTGCCTGTTGATGAAATGAGACAAATGTGTGAGACAATTTTTGAGCTTCAGAAAGTTCAAAAGATATTAATAACATGTTTATATGATATAAATATATAAATATAAATGATATAAATGATATATATATTAAATTATTAACATGTTAAAAAGTGCTGCTAAACTTGTTAAACAGAATATACTGCATGCCCGCCCTCTGACTAGGGCTGTATGATACTGGAAAAATTCAACATTGCGATATTTTTTTATTTAGCGATATATATTGCGATATGAATACATGGTCATCAGATGACTTTATATCTCTATTTGGAAAGAATTTATATTGTTAGATCAATTGCATCTTCATAAAATCTAATGAACAATCTATAAAATTTTTGGGGTCCCTGACACATTTTTGTTGTGGTCTGTGCTATTTGCAGTGCATTTCTGTATTTGCATGCATTGTGAGTATTCTCATGCATAACAACCTATAAATACAGTCAAGAAAAAGATACAATTGAAATGGATTTTTATTGTTTCTCAATTCAATAAATTGAATCATTGTCAAGGTCACAAATGGTACAGTTTCGTATACCTGAAAGCTTTTAAAATCATTATACAAATGGCAGGTATCAAAAACCCATGCAACTGATGAATTAGAATACAAACTCAACATAGCATATATCCTGCAACGTGACTATTGTGAATGATTACATTGCATTATCGATGCTGAAACGATAAATTGTGCAGGCCTACCTCTGACTGTCAGTTCATACGCAAGTAAAAATCCCAAATAGTATAATTCGAAAAATATGTACACATTCAGGTTGTGCCACATCTTTTTGTTGCGAAATCATTACTGGTCGCCTAAAAAGCAAGAATAACAGGACTGGACTTAATTATTATGTTTTTTTTTACAGAAGGCAGTTTTGAAACATCTCACAAAACTCATATCATACACAACCTAACATCATATTGAAATATGTTTATATTTTCCAAAAAAAAAAAAAAAAAAACTAACCACAAAGTTATAGGATCAGAAAAATATCAATCTGTAAACAACTTTTAGACTTTAAATGGGGGAAATAAGCATGCGTTATGGATGTGACAAAAAAAGTCTCGGAGTTTACGATATAAGACAATCTTTGTAGAAATTCTGTGAATTAAACTGCACAACCCAAAAGAAACAATGCTCTCTATAGAACAAACATGATTGATTTATTTTGTTTGACATTTTTGCATTTATGGGAAAAAAGCTTTCGGTATGGATGTGACATCTCTCCGTTATGGATGTGAAATATGTTTAATTGCCACATGTGTGATTTTGGCATAGTATCCTAATTAACCGAGTTAAGCGTTTACTTTAAGCTGAATACTAGTGTCTTGAAAAATATCTAGTAAAATATTATTTACTGTCATCATGGAAAAAATAAAAGAAATCTGTTATTAGAAATGAGTTATTAAAACTATTGTTTTGTGCAAGCAAAATGTTGTACTGTCATATATTTTTTTTAGCTTGTGAACATTATTTCTCGTTTAAGTGCAAGCGTCATATTCCATCTATAATATATAAGTCTGCTGTATTGTATTTATTTTATTTACTTATATAGTTTCAAAACAATATGTTGTAACTATTTTAAATGCCAGACTTTTTTCATGACTATTTCACATGCCAGCATTATTGTGAATATGTAAAGCATTACAGGAAACTTCAGCTAACATTTACATAAGCGGCTTTTATGTAAATAACAACCTGAGGTGAAGTGAGCAAACCAAGAAATCCTCTGCACAAATAATGTACCCTCTATTCAAGGGAAGTGTAAATAAACCTAAAGGAATCTACACAATAACAAGTTAAACTAAACCAGACAGTTGTTACAGCAAGTGATAGAAAGCTGTCAAGTGTGCCATATGTCAAGAGTGCACTCCCTTTCATTCCCCATACTAAACCATGCTTCTGAAAGCAGATAAGTGTCATTGGACACTATTTATATCCGGCAGATATTTAGCCTTTAATTCAGTCTGCAAGCATTTGGACTCTATCAAACTGTCTTGTTGTGATAATAGCTTTTTCACAAGTTTAATCAAGATCCACAGTATAACAACTGAACTTCATTCAAAGTCAGCTCTAATAAACAAGAGTTATAACTTTTGAATTAAAACATATGAATACTGAGGATGGCCTTGCCTTAATAAATAAGGCAATTGCCAGTTTACTTTAATGTACATAAGAGCCTTGTTTAAAGTGTTAATAAGCAATAGGCCTACAAATAAATCAGATTTCCAATCAAAATCTATCATAGATGAGATTAAGATTTAAATTAATATTCAACAAGCATGTATTAATGTTATAACACATCAAATAACTTACATCAATCTGAAAATTCTTGATAGGCATTCTAAAAGCCGAAATAACAAATAATTAATCGCGGTATTTTGAGGTAACTGTTACTCGTCATAACAATGTCATAACGTTATATCTTTATGGGCATGCTATATTTTTTCACACGTCTACCGTTAATTATCGACCCCCAAATTATTTCGAAGACCCCTTTAGTCTTCAATAAGTACTAGAACATGGAACTATCCTGTAAGATATCCAGAAATCATCTCATTAGACACAAAACCAGCTGCTTTTTGATTATTGATACATAATGGCACGTTATGTTAACACTGCGTGTATACAAGCAACCAGTACCCAAGCCAACGACCTTCCGGGTTTTCGCTGAATTTGCTACTTATGAGAATGTAAAGAGTGACATTAGCTGTTCGTGCTAGCAAAGACATATCTCCGTTTATTGAAGCACACATTGACATATATTTCGAGACTAATATTAACGTTCAGCGTCTGATACAATTCATCGGTCAGTTCTCGCTGCTCATCTCCATGACAACAGCAGCAGTTAGCATGCTAATCATCATGCTAGCAGACCCTACAGAATACTAACACAGGCTGTGAAAAAAATAACAACACACAGAACGAAAACAATAACGTGTCAAGGTAACTAACGACCATCCTAGCTTACCATTACACCAGCAAACGGGTTATCGTCTCCAGCCTTCGGTGTCAAAGAAGACCAAAGCAAAACCAGCCCCAAAAATGTGCCGATGACCAGCAAACTTCGAAGGATGAATCCAACCTTTAACCTCATTTTGGGGGGAGGAAATCAGTTGAAAAATAAGAAAACAGAAAGAAAAATGTGAGCTTGCACAAATAAATAAACACTCCGCAGCCTGTATGGCCACATCGAGTCCCTCCCTCCTTCTTCTCACTCTCGTTTTCTTTCTCTCTCTCCTCTGCTCCTTTATTCAGTTAAACTCCCACTTTCCCCTTTATGATTTAGTCACAGAAAAGGCCAGTCACATGAAAAAAGCCCGCAGTTGCGTGTGTGTACGCCACGCAGCCATGATGACTAAACACACACGGATGTGTGAATGAACACACACGGACGTGCGGCATGATTGATAGCATATAAAAGGCCCGTGGAGATGTGCGGGGCGGTGACGTGGAACGGACACTTCCACAAGTTCTTGCGTTTATGGGCGTTTACACGCACAACCATTGCACAAGGAAGCTCGCCTTGTGCCACGCATGCATATCTATTACTATTGTTCTAGAATAGACCCATACGTGCTTCCGGATGACTAGCTCTTGTGATCACCATCTGCTGTTCCTTATTTCTTACTATTTTAATCATGAAATGAATGCACATTTGTTTCAAATCGTGTTCAATATTAAATTATAAAGGGATTACAAGGTACAAGACTCTATTCATCTGTACATTATTTAGCATTTAGAGGCATATACAGGAAATGTTAGAAAACAAATTTTCATATTATGTTTAGTTTATACGAGTTTAAGGAAAGTGTTTAACTTTAAATTCCAATGCTTAGAAGGCAGACTAGTGCCATCTGGTGGAAGAATTCAAAATAAAGTTGAATATATAATGCAAATATACAACACACACACACACACACACACACACACATATATATATATATATATATATATATATATATATATATATATATATATATATATATATATATATATATATATATATATATATATATATATATATTCTTAAAGATGTCAAGTGGCCAAACTCTTATTTTAAAGGATGTAACTGTTTAATAAAACTTTTGTTAAAATGCATTAAAAAATGTTGTCTATTTCGATGAGAAATGGATAAAAATATTCATTTTCAAAATGGGTGGTAGTGTATTTATTTATGCTGACCAAAAAAAAAAAAAAACATGTGGTATATGTGAGTTGGGTAAGCTAAATTGTCCGTAGTGTATGTGTGAATGAGTGTTTATGGATTTTTCCCAGTGATGGGTTGCAGCTGGACGGACAGCTGCTGCATAGAATTTTTCATAATAGTTTTGAAATCTTGCATGTAAACGGAAAAACTATTATTATTTACTATTTGTATGAATAAATAATGTATAATTTTAAAACAGCTCTGGGATTAAATAATAGTTTTAATAGGCTTCAGTAGTCAAATGTTCAAGCCCTTAGTTTAAAGATTTTTGTACATAGTTTAAAATACATTTATGGAAAATGTTTATATGAAAAAACAAACACGAAAACAAACAAATTTGAAAGTACTCTCTAAATCGGTTATTATTTCCTACACTGTAAAAAGTCATTTTGTGGCCTTGTAGATTTCATTAATATTATGTACACTTTATTTAATAAAAATAATTTCCTGATTTTAGGGCTTTTTTTTTTTTTTGCTTTGAAATTAATAAAAATTTGTCTGTAATAAAATCTAATCAATTTTATTATAAGAATTTACCTGTTGTTTGTGAATAATTTCAAAAAGAGAAAATATTAATTAAATCCAACTTGATTTTATTATAAAATTTTAGCCGTTATTTTTGAATGATTTCAGAAACAGAAAATATTAATTAAATCCAACTTGATTTTATTATAAAATTTTTGCCGTTATTTTTGAATGATTTCAGAAAGAGAAAATATTAATTAAATCCAACTTGATTTTATTATAAAATTGTAGCCGTTATTTTTTAATGACTTCAGAAAGAGAAAATATTAATTAAATCCAACGTGATTAAAATTAGCATTTTCAAATTAGCCAGGGGCACACAAGTCTATAATAACAATAATAATTCCTTACATTTATATAGCGCTTTTTCTTGGCACTTAAAGCGCTTTAGACATAGGGAGAATCACCTCATCTAGGCCTTTTGTGTCGTTTTACGCTTGAACAACTAAACGAATGCCAAAATTTATTTAACTGAATGAATTTTAATTACATTACAACATGGATGCTGTAAAAGGAACCGTATAAAGTGGAAAAAAACTCACAATAACCGGTCACCGGAAGTTTATGGGAACAACACTGGCTAGGCATATATCCAATTATATTCATCTGTCTCTATATTCTACTGCATCTCAGAATATTACACAGCACCAAAAATGTAAAAAATATATATTGATCATATTTAATATATTTTTGTCCACAGCAGACGGCAACTTGCCGTGACGTAGATTCCCGAGTCTGTGTGCTCCAATCAGGTGAGCCCTCTTCAGCGCTCGCCATGACAAGGAGACAACAGTGACGTGCCATGTAAAAATTTGCATATGCATTACTATAAAGCTCGTGTGCTCTCTGTCAGCGTTGTCAGTTCGCCCGGTGTAGCAGTTTGTACTTGACCAAGGTGAGTTCAATACCGACGGTACGAGTGGAGCCACACCAATCTCACGAAGTCCGCTTCGTGAAGCTTCACCTGGGCCCATCTGTGCTGTAGTTCTTTGCGGTTTGTGTACATAAACGCAATATCGCGAAGAACATTACGTGTTTGTTGCTCGAAATGTGCAGCTGAGCAACATCCAGTGAATATTGGCACGGCCTGGCGCCTGGTCTTCCCGTGCACTCCCTGGGGCGAGGCGGCTTTTGAGCCCTAGGCAGGGAGCAAACAACCCCCGAGGAACCTCAGGAAAACACGGGGGGCCGGTAGTGGGACCTCGCTGCGAGGGTTATGGTGGGTGGGAGTAGCGAGGCCCACTCATCTTCTATTTTAAACTATAGTTTCAAACATTAGTTTACTATAGTTTGAAATAGAAACCATGGTAACTGTTATCAATTAACTTTATGCAAAGAGCTTAGAATGACCAAGAGCAACAGACCCGGATTCCGCCATTTTTAATTGATAGCGATCGCTCGTCATTGCTGTCGCGATGGAAAGCAGCTGCTTTGTTTTTATTTAATTTATTCAAAAAGCGAGTTATTGTTTCCCAAATTGTAGAGTGTCGCCTCTTGGTAATGCTATGCTCTTTGTTCTATGTCTGACTGTTGTAATGTTTTGCTTTGTTTTTCAGCTGAGATGTTGAGCAAAGAAGGACTATTGAAGACAACGGCGGGTTATATTCACGAGCGCGCAAATTATAATGTTTCCGGGCTGTTTTCTGAAAGTGTGTCTTGTTTAGATAAGTTTGCATGTCAAACTAAATAAACTATACTCTTTCTAAACACCTGTCTCGTGTTTTATTTGTCCTCTACAGCAATGCACTGTCAATACAGTAGTCTAACAAATAAATAGTTGTTATAAATGTACCTTCATTAGTCAACTTTTGGTGTTATGTTAGGGTTGTTTCATAACTATATTTATTATTATTATTCTGTATGTTTAAAACCAGCAAATTATACTATATATTTAACATGTCAAAAACTTACTGTTATTTAAAAATTTGCCAAATAAAATGTCCTAAGACAAGAATGGGTGTTGTTTTCGTTTTATGTCAACCTACTGTAGGTTTTAGGTTGATTACAGCAGGTATAGGCTACATACATCATAGGGAGTTTTTTTAATGACTCAAATCAAGTAAAACGTCTCTTACTCAAGTACTTTTAGCATGCAAAAGTCAAATATAAGTATATAAAATAAAAAAATTAAATTAAATAAAATTTTGTCTCGTGAAAAAGACCAGTGTGGTGGTGAGAAAAAAAGTAATGTCAAGTTATATATATTTATAAAAGAAGTTGATCAAGTTGTCATAATATTTAGTCATAATATTATGTGACCGCTAGATGGCGTTCATTTGAAAGGAGCGTTTATTTCAAAGGAGCGTTACCCTGTACTAAAATGGCGGCTCTATTGATGCATTCCTTCCAATAGACAACATCAGGGTAGGCGACATCTAATGTATATAGCTATGGGATGCTAACTAGTATTCACGTCGTATCATGCTCAACTCTTAAGGCTAATTTAACGCAAAAAAGCAGCGAAGAAACTCGACACAGAGTAAGATTTACACCTCACTGCCAACTAGTGTTTCGGAAGTGTAATGCAGACCAACAGAGACAGCGCGCAGAAGTATAAATGCACAGCCACGCGCGTTGCATACGCCGTGGGTTACGCCGGTCACTTGACGCAGAAGTATAAATCCGGTGTTAATACTCTTTTACGCACTTTGAAAGTTTTTGCGTGATTTCAGAGAGATATTTAAGCACATATGAAGTAACAGTGGCGTCATTTTGACCCTTATTGTCAAACCAAAACAAAAATGGTATTTACTAATTAGAATTTATTGTATAGTGTCAGAGGCAGCTGACACTAAGCCCCAGCTGGACTGTTTTGGCCCAAGGTATTGGATCAGGCCCCGGAAGTGACTGTGGAAACTTGACAGGTCCTGGCTCGCATTGGCACGCTAACATAAGTCGCGAGACTAAAAACACGGCTCTTGACTACATTCCCAGAGCTTGTGTCCACCTGGGTTTGACCTATGCATTTTAACTGTGACAAAGAAAAGTGTTTTTACAAGTGACTGTCTGGTGAACACTGGAAGATATTAGAGGGTAGTATTCCCATGAACTGTGGTGTCCTCTTTGTTTCAATGAATCTGCATTATTCTGGCAAATAATACCTTTCATGCATTAAATCTGATACATTTCACTTTGTGTTTTGTTTTAAACAATATTGTTTAATGTCAAATTGTTTAAAACTGTTGTTTAAAAAACATGATTAAAGTCCTTGTTAAGATGATCAGTTTGTTTAAATGTACATGTTTTATTGTGTATTACATGATGTATTGTCTATTATGAGATTGTTGTTAATCTGCATTGTGGCTCCACACTGCTGAACAGGCTCCACTAATTTGAGCTAAATTTAATAAAATTTTACTCAATCCATACTTGTTGAATTTAATTAATAATATTGCTTGTAATCTGTTGCCTCAATTTTATTGTGTAGATAGAAAGCATTAGCTGATGAACAGACTCCTTACATTTCATGTTAAATCTAAATAAAAACATTGAGTAGTTTTCATTAACATATATCGGTTTTTCTGTTCAATTTAATTAATATTTTTGTTTAAAAATTGCTAATTTCTTTAAGTAATTTTTGTGGTTAATTTAAATGACTAATTTTAAATAAGCTAATTTGATTAATTGTTACTCAATCCATATATGTTGAATTTAATTAATAATATTGCTTGTAATCTGTTGCCTCAAATTTATTGAGTAGATATGGGGTATTATTTTTTACAGCTATGGCAGTCTCTCTGTTTTCAAAAGATTATGGATATTGTTCTAATTATTTTTGTGATTTTTGTTAGCTAATTTTGCAGGTCTCATATATTTAATTGAAAGACATTTATTTAATAAATTATAAATTCTCTTGTTGGTTTATTTAGTAAGTATTTAAGTAGGTTTAGTTTAGTTAATAAAGCACGTTCAAAACAACTGGGTACTGTCAAAAGTGCTGTACATAAAATGAAAATAAAAGTAATAATCTTAATATCAGAAACAGAAATATCAAAAGCCAGCTCAGTATAGAATGGTCAGACAAATAAAGCAGATATGAAAATTAACAGATCAAATTTGTTAAAAGCCAAGGTAAACAATTGAGTTTTAAGAAGAGATTCATTCATTCATTCATTAATCTTCAGCTTAGTTCTTTTATTCATCAGGGGTCTGCACTGCAGAATGAACTGCCACATTATCCAGCATATGTTTTACACAGTGGATGCCCTTCCAGCTACAATCCAGTACTGGGAAACACCCATACACACATACACTATACAACCAATTTAGTTAATTCAATTCAGCTACACTGCATGTGGTTAACCGGAGCCCCTGTAAGGAAAACCCTTCTAGAAGGGTTATAGGAATGAAGAAGATCAGATCAGATACGTTTTTTTAGCCAGATTGTTTACACAAATCAAATAATTTGAACTCAAATGATTCTGCCATAAAATAAAGAAGTTATGACAGTGTAAATGTCTCATTTGAATCAGTTCTTGTTAAAGTTCAAGTCTTGTCAGTTATTTTTAACAAAGTTGGAAGAATCTTGAAGATATGAGTTTGTCTAGTGTGACACTATCAACACAGCTTGGATAACTAAGTAATATTATTTTCAGTTTAAAATGCCAGAAGCACCATAAGGCACATTAAAACAAACTAAAATGATCATGAGTGTATATTAAATGTGTACATATCTATTCAAACCTATCTGTGGTCTTGGGCTTTTTTTTTTTTTTTTTTGTAAGTTCAGTTTGTCAAACCGAAATTGTTTCAATGTATTATGAGTGTGTTTTTGTATTATAATTGGCTATTTTGTTTATTATGCTTATTGCAGGATTGTATATATATGTGAAATGTAATATGAAATATGGATTTATAGATACAGAATAGTTCAATGCAGTGTAGAAAACACTAATTTACTCTCTTTACTCTCTCTTTATTCTTTTGGAACATTAGAAATAAAAATATCAGTCTCTTGCGCTGATTACTATAATATATTTATGTTTCACAGTAGAGTACAGGTGTAAATGTTCACAGAATTGTCATTTTTAATGCATGAAAATATACTAAACTGTTTCTTACTTACTCTACTCGTCTTATTTTTCAGTACAAATATCTACATAATCTGAACACATTCCAAATGATTCAATATATTGATAAGTTGTTAAGTTATTTTCTGAAAACCATTTTTGAGAAGTTTACAAATAACTTACAAATAATAAATGTCAACTGTTTAGTGAAATAAACACAATTTAATAAGGCAAGTAAATTCAGTACCAAGT
This sequence comes from Danio rerio, assembly GCF_052040795.2. Taxonomy (NCBI): domain Eukaryota; kingdom Metazoa; phylum Chordata; class Actinopteri; order Cypriniformes; family Danionidae; genus Danio; species Danio rerio. The sequence continues at coordinate 40,474,241 of NC_141021.1, read as the reverse complement.
AAATATTTACTTTAATATCATCTTTATGTATATTTGCATATGTATATACACACTACATATGTATTTACATTGTTAATGTGTATTTCCTATATTTTTCTTCTTCCAGAGACTGTTTAATTTCTTTTAGTTTGGCTGAAATAAAAGTTTAACTTTTTCAAAACAGTTTTAAGGTCAATATTAATAACCTCGTTTTTTTCCCAGATTGTCTAGAGAATAAAGCAAAATAACTTGCCTAATTATCCTAACTTGCCTAAGCCAATAAAATAACTAAGCCTTTAAATTGCACTTCACAAAATCATTATAAAAGTACTAAGCACTGCCATCATGGTAAAGACGATATCAATTAGTTATTAGAAATTAGTTATTAAAATATTATCTTTATTATTATTTTTTTTTATAATTACAATTTTACAGGACGGCTAATCATTTTGACAATTCTGAGCAACATTTTCTTGTTCCTGTTGGGATTAATATTAATTGGGATCATATTCTAGCAGATTCATTAATACTCACTCACAAGCTGTCCAAATATATTGTACTCTCACCAGAAAAAAATAAATTGCCAACTGTCCTCTGGCCATTTTGTTAACTGTTTTGAGCCACCAGATGGCGCCAGGGTTATAAAAATGAAATTTGAACGCAGACATTGAAATGTTACATATACTATTATACAATGTTAATATACAATGTTATTTATTTATTTATTTTTTTTAATTTATTTAAAGGCCCAATAGTAGAAAAGCAGGCCTAGTAGTTTTAACTCCTGTGTAAACATGCCCTAATAAAAAGGAAACCTAATGACTAATAAAGTTGTTTTTATGAAAACCAGAGACATTGAGACACACCTGCTGAAACTCCTGACTGTTTAACTGGGAGATCAGGTCACCCTACCTTTTCTTTATTAGTAAGAGCATTCAACTGTCTGTCACATATGTAGGAGGGTGTTTTCCAGTTTCAACCTGTCAGATTATACTCATCTGTCATATATTTTTTTTGGGAGAGTTATAGTCACTAAAATCATTAGTAGTTGAGTTTTAGCTGGTTAAAACATGACTGTAAAATAAAATATAATAAAATAAAATATAAAAGTTTCTCTGTGTTTTCATGTTCTCCCAATGTTTGAGTGGGTTTTCTCCAGGAGCTCCAGTTTCCCCCACAGTCCAAGGCATGCGGTAAAGGTGAATTGAATAAGCTAAATTGGCTGTAGTGCTTGTCACTGTAGGCAAGAGTGTGTGGGTGTTTCCCAGTGTTGGGTTGCGGCTGGAAGGGCGTCCGCATAAAACATATGCTGTATAAGTTGGCGGTTCATTCCGCTGTGGAGACCCCTGATTAATAAATGGACTAAAACGAAAAGAAAATGAATAAAATAAAATAAAATAAAATAAAATAAAATAAAATAAAATAAAATAAAGTTTCTGTGGGTGGTGGAGTAGGTATAGTGCTGTCGCCTCACAGCAAGAAGGTTGCTGGTTCGTGCCTTGGCTGGGTCAGTTGGCATTTCTGTGTGGAGTTTGCATGTTCTCTCCGTGTTTGCGTGGGTTTCCTCCAGGTGAGTGTTTCCCAGTGATGGGTTGCATCTGTAAGGGCATCCGCTGTGTATAACATATGCTGGATAAGTTGGCGGTTCATTCCGCTGTGGCGACCTCAGATTTATAAAGGGACTAAGCCCAAAAGAAAATGAATGAATAAATGAATGAATGAATGAATGAATGAATGAATGAATGCAAGTTTCGGTATGTTTGCATGTTCTCCTATTGTTTGCATGGGTTTCCTCTGGGTGCTCCAGTTTCCCTTACAGTCCAAAGACATGGATATAGGTGAATTGGGTAAACAGAATTGACTGTAGTGAATGAATGTGTGTGTGTGTGTGTGTGTGTGTGTGTGTGTGTGTGTGTGTGTGTGTGTGTGTGTGTGTGTAATATGGGTTGTGGCAGGAAGGGCATCCACTGCATAAAACATATGCCAGAATAATTGGTGGTTCATTCCTCTCTGGTGACCCCTGCCAAAGGATAGTGAGTGAGTGAGTGAATGAGTGAACATAAAATAAATAATTGGCACAAGTGTTTTAACATTAAAGATAACAGATTTTTCATCATATTAGTAATATACTGCACATTTATTCAGCAACACCAGAAAGATGTGACACTGAAGACTTGAGTAATGATGCAGTAAATATTGGACTATGGTGACTATTATTGTCGATATTGGACTACTGTGATGTTATTTATGCATGCTTTGCCTCAGTGTCTGCATGTATTAGATACTGTTTACCATGGTGCACTAAGATTTATAACTAATTTTAAATTACTCATCATTGTGTGTTGTGTACTAAGGCAGATTGGTCTGCTTTGTGCATTTGTAAATTCGTCATTTACAAATCTATATTGGGCTCACATCATATCTCCAGAATTACACCCGAAAAAAATGTCCTTAGCCATGGCTTTTGGTCACAGGATATTTGTTTACTGTCTGTTCCTATAATGCATACTGAGAGGGGTGAAAAAAAAGCTTTTAAATACCTTTTGCATGGAATAATCTATAAACAAAGTTGCAGTTTACAGAATTGATTTCACTAAATGTTTTTAAAAATATATATAAATGATTTAGAAATTGAACCACAGGCTTGTAGATGTTTTGAATAGATTGTTCGTCTGTGTGATTCATTTTAACTGTCAGTTGTTTTTTGTTTGTTGTCTGATAGACCCATGTGACATGTATTCTGCCTATAATCTAGGCCAGGACGCTCTTGTAAAAGAGATTTCTAATCTTAATGCGAATTTCCTGGTAAAATAAAGGTTAGAATAATAATTATTATCATGCTTTGCCATCATTTGAGAAATTTACAGTATTATAATATTATAATAGAAATAAATGGTTTAAAAATAATCTAATAGTATTGCAATAAAGGCAGCTTCGGTATTTTCTTACTGAAAATAAAATATTTCTGTGAAAGAAACCCATAACATTGCATACCCAAACTTTTGAATTGCATATCAAGTGTTTACAAAAACAAAAACAGCATGCCACAAAATAAATGAATAAACAAACAAACAAACAAATAAATAAATAAATAAATAAATAAATAAATAAATAAATAAATAAATAAATAAATAAATAAATAAATAAATGTATGGAGCTAAATAATGTATGTATAACTGTAAAAATCAAAATACGTTTGTGGAACTCCATATATCACATGTGTGTGAAAGAGATTCCCTCTGGAAAGATTATGTGTAAGGGTTTATGGCATTGTAAAGCATAACAATATTACACATGCACAATGTTTAGTTAATAAATAATTCCAGTACGCCAAAGTTCCTGCCTGGAAGCTCAATGTCAATTTCAGATTTGCTCTTCGATCAACTCTTAAAATGAAATGGCGTAAACATACACTCTAGTAGGCTAACATGTTATATATTGTTATAGAATAGAGAGAAAAACTGTGAACAAATCAACTGAGATGTATTGTCAAACAAATGATGAATCACTCGCGGTAAGATAAGAAAGTATTTGTGGACGATAAGCTCCCCCTAGTGATCAATACTAGGAACTAACACATCCCATTTAGAGTGTTGACATTTTATCGCAAAAATAGATATTTTCAGGACGTTTTCTCTTACTCTTTATATCAGTGCGTGATCCTGCAGTGAGTTCTTAGTCAGCAGGATTAATGTGCTTATCTAAAAGGATCAGACTCGGATGGGGGAAAACTTTCAAACTAAAATTATATTGCTGCATATGTTCAATAATCGCACACATTTTTTTTTTTTAGATATAAAGTTAATTAAGAACATAATAAGAACAAAAGACATTTAACTTGGCTGTGAAAATATTTCGGAATATTTACAAGTGAATATTTATGCTATGACCATGGAAAATGTATAATTTACGAATAATGACTGACTGAATAATTAAAAGAAAGGATGATATTATTATAATAAGCTATTTTAAAATGTTGGTACAAAATAATTGACAAGTTTTTGTACACAAAAAAATTTGCAAAAAATCATGTGCTGAATTTAAACAAACACATTAAATTTAGTAACATTCAACTTAATTTGTTTGTTTAAATTCAGCACAAATAAATTGTTCACAACCACCTACCTTAAAAAAAAAAAAAAAAAAAAAAACATTTGTAAATTCAATTATGGTCTTTGTTTTAATATTTTTTTGTGTAAAAACCTATATTTTACAGTCTATGGTAAAAACACATATACATAAATATTCAGCATAAAATTAACATATATTCATCATATAAAATATGCCACAACCTGTGATACTTCATGATAATAAAAAATATATATATATACATATATATATATATATATATATATATATATATATATATATATATATATATATATATATATATATATATATATATATGTTCTTTAACTTCTTATCTATATTATCAATTTCTCTGGATTCAAGATCTAGTTTTGAGTAAAGTGAAATTTCTGTTTTATTCTGTAACAAATGAAACATAAAAAAAGCTAAGTTTTAATTTCTGAAAAGCTCCGAAATCAATGCCTGGTGGAACAACTATGATTTTTAACCACAGAAAATGAAAACATTTGTTATTTAAACCATTACCCATTATCTGGAAAATTACAAATAAAATAAATGTTTTAAATGCCAACATTTATACTGTACATTTACTTCATGGAATAATCGCTATCCTGTATAGAATAAATCAAATATAAAAATTTTTATCAAACCCTAATTCTGGCATTAGGATAAGAATTGTGTGGTGTCTTAATTGTTTCACAACAAAGATTGATGGGCACATTTTTCTGTACAGGATCATGGGCAATGTGTTTTTTTGTGTAAATTTCTAAAAAAAAACAAAAAAAAAAAACAAAACTTTAAGACAAATTAATGAGAACAGATGGTTTCAGCAAACAACAGGTCTGTCTTTAAATACAGTCAGTTAGTGAAGTTTTATAACCTAATTATGAGATCACCTACGAGCACACATATGATTGATCGTGGTTGGTCTACCATCCGTAATCAGTAATAATCCAATCAGATTGATCCAAGCCTACAATAAATAGGACAATTTCATCCTATTGCCTTTTCTTCATTTTGGAAGAATACCCCCTTCCACCCCATCTCCTCCTTTAGACCAACCTGATTTTGGATTCCCTTCTATGCTAATTGATTAGGCGGGAGCCTTGAACTCAAATATCTCAGAGCTCAGGTTTCTCTCCAAGGACAGCATGCCAAACCCGCTAATAACGTCAAGCAATATCTATGTGTGAATTGTTGCCTTGAATTGTTATAAAAAATCCCTATAGGGAGAAAGTGAATGCAGTTTTTCCCTTCCAAAACCCTGACTGTTTATTCTGCTTCTCTGCCAGAGCTCAGGTTATTGAGAGCATTCAAGCTCATTCAAAGCAGCTCTACATCGCACCATTAAACAGAACTGTTTGATTAAGTGGCTAAGACACACTGCCAGATCCCATAAAGACAACAAAATCTATCATAAACTGCCTTGTATTGATTTTAATAAGTACAAAAAAGACACATTTTCTACCTTGAAGGAAGGAAGGACACTTAAAATATTCATTGCTGTTGTCACAAAAAAAAAAAAAAAATCATTAACATGTAAATCAAAACAGGAAAGCAGCAAATGAAATACAGTTCAGATTTAGTTATCAAGCAGTTTTATTAAAACAAAATGAGTGACTTCTTGGAGGGATGGTTCACCCAAAATGGAAAATGACATCATTTACTTACCCTTCACTTGTTTCAAACTTGTTTAAGCTTCTTTCTTATGTTGAATAAAAGAAGACATTTTGAATAATATTAAGAACCTGTAACCATTGACTTCTATAGTACACATTTTTTATTGGAAGTCAAGGGTTACAGTTTTCTTAAAAAAAAAAAAATGGTTAACTTTAGAGTATAGAGTAAATAGTGAGTAAATTTCCATGTTTGGTTGAACTAACCCTTTAAAAGATCAAATTATAATTATCTAAGCAGGAGTGATTACCTACAAAAATTATTACAGGCGACTCAACACCAGAGGGAGCCAAAACACCACTTTTGAGGTACGATACTAAGCATTAGATCATCTATCAGCAAGACAAAGACAGACCCACACATCCACTCATTTTCTGCTTTATTTATAGACGAGAAAGTCTGTAACAAGATAGATTCCATTGAAAAAAAGTCAAATACCTCATTTAAGGTCACCATCTCAACCCCTAGTCTGACTCTAACAGGTACAAGAGATAATAATAAAACCCAGTCAATATACACAACTAAAATCTGGAAAAGGCACCAAATAAATACAAATAAATATACAGTCTAAACGACCCCAATAATCAAATAAATAGCCATACAAATTAAATAAAAATAAAAACCGAGAGCAAACTCTTTCCAGTTTCTGCTTATTGTACAAATCCCCCATGCAATCTGCTACAGAACAGTCTCTCACTGGACTCCATTTCCGAAGTCCTAAAGCTGCTCTGTTTTTTTTTTTCTTCCCAAGGTTAGGGCCCAATTTAGACCCACATGAGAGAGTCCAGGCTGTCTGTATTCTCCTCGACCAGCAAGGTGCTCATTGTGGAAATGTTTTCCACCAGCCTTGTGTCTCTCGGTTGTTTCCAGTCCCCTCATTTTTGCTCAGTCTTTAGTAGAACCTCGAGAGGAACCAGAAACCAAGAACATCCCGGCCCACGTGAAGGATTGTGGGAGGTGTGTTTATGTGTGGAAGCCAGATTAGTATTATTCTTTGTAATTGGCTTGACCACAACCCCAGGTCCTAAGAGCTGGCGGCGCTGTTGAATTTGTCCAGAACGGTGGCGTTGACTTTCTGGAAGATCCACTGTTGTGTTTCAGACTTGGGGTCACACTTGTTCATGAAAATCCGCTTATCGTTCGGGCTGCAGTCCATGCAACCGCTGCTCACCAGGTGGTACAAAGACTTATCCTGGAGTGAGAAGAAGATGGGAAGGAGAAAAAGAGAGAGAGAGGGGGGAAGAGGGTGAAATACAAATAAATAAGCAAAAAACAGTCACCGTGACTCTGGCGGAGGTTTAATCCTGCTTTATCTGCCGCTAGCCTTCAGTCAGATTACAGGGGTGAAAACTGAAGAAGCAAAACACGGAATAAGCTAATCAGAAAAAAGCTGACTTCATTTCATGCCTTGAGGTTGGTAGTGGAACCTGAGAGATTGAGAAATGATGGACGGGAGATGGTAAAGGGCAGTATCTCTTCAGGAAATTTGATCAATCTAGATATATTCAGATAAAACCATTTGAATTTAGTGGGGGGAAATCACTTACATGAAGATCAGTATTTTATGGCATGCTTAAAATAAATTTAAGATGAGAAAAATCAATAAATAATAAAATCAGCAAGGTCAAAATAAAATGTAGCTATCCACGTCTGTAGCCTATGTGGCTTTTGATGACAAACAAAATATGAAATTTGACATCTGTCAATATTTTCTCTTTAAGGAACATCCCCAAGATATAAATTGTTGAGTTGTACAATTTTTTTTTATCCATTGATTTTGCCCGATCTCTGGGTCTGGTGAGGCACATTTAGCTTAGCTTAGCATAAATCATTGATTTTGATTAGACCATTAGCGTCTTGGTCAAGAAAAATAAGGCTGAATAATTTTACTTTTAATAATTTTACTATGTGGGCGTCACGGTGGCGCAGTGGGTAGTACTATCGCTCCACAGCAAGAAGGTTGCTGGTTCGACCCTCAGTTGGGTCAGTTGGCGTTTCTGTGCAAAGTTTGCATGTTCTCTCCATGTTCGCGTGGGTTTCCTCCGGGTGCTTCGGTTTCCCCCATAGTCCAAAGACATGCGGTACAGGTGAAATGGGTATGCAAGAGAGTATGTGTGCTTCCCAGTGATGGGTTGCTGCTGGAAGGGCATATGCTGCATAAGTAGGCAGTTCATTCCGCTGTGGCAACCCCTGATTAATAAAGGGACTGAGTCAAAAAGAAAATGAATGAATTTTACTGTTATAGGCGTGTAACAGTACATTTATTTGTCCTGAATCTTCATGTTACAGGGTTCACGGTTCAGATTAAACAATCTGATGATGAATACAGTCAGTCCAGATGTGCTAATCACTTTAGGTAGGCAAGAAAGGACACAGCAGTATAACAACTTAGAAGCCATTACCGTGGAGGCAAACACGAGATGCAATAATATGCTCAGTAATGACTCTGCCATGTTGCCATTGTCATGGTAACTTACTGCACTAAACAGTTTTTCTGATTGGTCCCAATAGTATCTGGATGCAGACATGGATTTACAAATTGAGACCGCGTATCTCAGACTTGCAATGTTAGACACAGTGCACTCAATGGAGCTAGTGAAGTCACTGTGAGGAGGTAGGGTTAGGAACAGGCTTAGGTGTGCAAATTTAAAGCATTGCATGCACCTCAGCTTGCACAGAGTCTGCATCCAGACCCCTCTCATTGGTCCACTTCTCTGGAACAGACATTGAGCATCACTGCGTGTAAAACTTTAAACTGCTTTATCTTTACAGAGCATCTTAAAATGTGCTCATATACATGGTTCTGCAGAACTTTATAAAGGTCTAGCATGTTCGTCAACTGTGTTTATATAAAAAGCAAAATAAAATATCTGATTCCATTTTTCTGTCAGATGATTGTGTGTGTTAATTAGAAACTTTCAAAAGACATGATCGCTTTATATGATGAATAATAATCATCATTGCACATCATTGAGGAACAAAAGAATAACTGCACTTACTGTGTAATAATATTCAGTTATTAATTCACAAAAATACATTTTTTTTTACACTATTGCATACGTCGGGCTGCTAGTGACACTAAACTTTTTACAAAAAATAACTAAGCAAAATAAATAAATAGATACAAATAAATAAACAAAATATGAATGGAGTGGTTTTATAACAACTAGGTGGATGTGCTTCAGTGGCCCAGCCAGAGCCCAGACCTAAATTCTATCGAAGATCTATGGAAAGATCTGAAAATAGCTGTACACCATCGCTTCCCATCCAACCTGATAGAGCTTGAGAGGTACTGCAAGGAGGAATGGGCAAAAATTCCCAAAGACAGGTGTGCCAAGCTTGTGGCATCCTATTTAAAAAGACTTATTGCTGTAGTTGCTGCCAAAGCTGCATCAACAAAGTATTGAGCAAAAGCTGTGAATACTTACTGTATGTACATGTGATTTTTCCAATTTTTTTTTTTTTTTTTGGATAAATTTGCAACAATTTCAAAAAATTGAAATTGAAAGAAATAAATTTAATCTATTTTGGAATATGGCTGTATTACTATACTACTATACTAATTCTACAACTATACTAATTATATAATACTACCACTATACTAATTCTAATAACATATATTGTATTATTATTATTATTATTATTATTATTATTATTATTATTATGTTTGAATGTGTAAGTATTTAAAAAATATATGTAACATGGATTTTAACTGAACCTTTATATTTTAAAACCTGTGATGACTCTGACTCATTTAAAAACATAACTGAACATCACTGGCAGGTAGAAAATGAAAATGAGAGGGGTCAAGGTAAGTAAAAGTTAAAGAACAAGGGAGCGGCTCAACATCAATCTCCTATCAAAAAGCGGAAGGCAACAAAGAAAGTTTGGACTTGAAAGTGCTTTCCACAGCACATGAGGCATGTATATATATTTTTTGCGCTAGAAACTACTGAGTATGCCAAACAGAGCAGGTGAAAAAATAGCGGATGTGTGTCCCAGTGGGAGTGATCAGGCTGAGCAGAGGAGGGACATGCCTTCGGGCTTTGGGCTGCAGTTCTGTGCTGCTCTCCCCTGGGTTGATTTACTGTTCTCTGCGCCTCAGGCAGCTCCACTCCCAGGTACCACCTCTTCCTTTCAACTGTATATTTCCTCTCTCTATAGCGCCATCATTGACCTACCCCGCAATGACAGTGATTTCTTTGCTTGGCACCTTAAAGCTCTTGTGTGAGAGGGAATTTCTCAGTTTAGGCTCACTAGAGGGTTGGAATAACTGTGCTTCTGTATTAGGTTCTATTGCTGGTGATGGGCTCCGAGCGGCAGGCTTTATAATCCACAGGGACTCAATCCTAGCACTGTGCTGTTGCTGTAGATATACTTTATTGACCTCTTTAAGAAGATGTGGAGAGAGAATATGGAAGAAGACAGGTGCGGCTTTTCCTTAGAGATGGTATATGTATGAAAATGCATGAAGTGAAAATCTGGGTGTACAGCAACACTCATGCAGGCTGTAATTTATTTATGTTAGAGAGCCTCCCACTTTATTTGAAAATTGGCTTAATTTACAACTCCTCTAAAGTTAAACAGACAACTTTCACCATTTTTGATTCCATTCTGGATGCTAATTAGCTTAGCATAGATAATTAAACTGTATTAAACCATTAGCATCTTGCTAATAAACCTAGACTCGTATGTAGTTACATTGGGTACGTTTCCATCCTCGTATTTTTATGCGCATTTTAGATAAATGTTGTTTTGGTCATTTTAAAACGCCTTAACCATTACCATAACCTGCTGAAAAATCCAGCTTAAACCAGCCTAGGTGGGTTGGCTGGTTTTAGCTGGTTGACCAGCCTGGTTTTAGAGGTGTTTTGGCCATTTCCAGGCTGGTTTTCAGCCATTTCCAGCCTGGTCTAAGCTGGTCAGGCTGGAAAATGACCAGCCAAATCCAGCTAAAACCAGCTTGACCAGCCTGGTTTAAGCTGGATATAGCTGGTTTTGGCTGGACTCACAGCTTGGCTAGGCTGGTCAAGCTGGTTTTAGCTGGTCATCTCCCAGCCTGACCAGCTAAGACCAGGCTGGAAATGGCTGGAAACCAGCTTGGAAGTGGCCAAAACCCCTCTAAAACCAGGCTGGTTTAAGCTGGATTTTTCAGCAGGGATTATATTAATAATTATCTCCAGAACTGTCAAGAGTGTCTGTGCTCCATGTTTCAATCTTTCAAACACCACCAAGCGTTCATTGTGTGTCGGCATACTGTCTTCTAAAGCGCAAGTCATTAAATAAATAAGGAAAAGATTCACGCAGCTTCTCCTACCTCTATAAATTCCAGTTTTACTCTTGATATTTGGCTGCAGTTATTTAGGAGTAATCACAAACTTGTTCTCTTTGACTCTTAGAAGGAAATGCTGCTTTATTCGCACATCTTTTATGCGATATTCCAGTTTTGCACATAAATTTAATTTGCATCTTTGTATGGAAACATAGCTATTGTATAAAAAGACTGACAGAAAATAAAGAGATGATGGCTGATTTAAGAAACTGATGTACCATAGCTGCAGCAGGCACAATTAAAACAAACAAGTCTTTGGTCATTTTTGAGTGACATGCTAATGGACTAAAGGATTCAGTGATCAATGATAGGATAAAAAAAGTGTCCTGCCAGACCTAAGGATGGACTGAATGAATTCAAACTCAACTGTTTAACTCTAGGGGAGTTGGTCCTTTTTTCAATTTTTTTTTTCAATTAAATACTTTAGAATTGACATTATTACAGTATATATGAGGAGAAAACTTTCCCTAAAGTTTCAGATGTTTTTTATTCTTATCTCAATAAGTATGAATCTTTAACGTTTGTGTATGAATAATAAATATCTGTAGAGTCTATCTGCTTGTTAAGTCATGAGGTATGAATTAATGTTTTTGGGTTTGGTAGTCATTTACATTGAAAAAAAATATTGGTTTGTGACCACTTTTCAGTCATATCACACATTAAAGTGCATTTTATATAAAATCATGGTGCACACCACAGTCTCTGGACTTGCTGCATCACACAAACACCAATAATTATACATTTTATAAAACATTTAACACATTCTGACCATCCAATATTAGGCATGGATATATATAGTTGAAAAAAGGTGGTTTGCCATCTCCAGGTTGGAGGAAAGTCCTTACCCCAACTATCTTGGGGTCCTTACCCTAAGTATCTAGGGCTTTTGTTCACAAGTGGGGGAAGGATTGATCGTGAGGTTGACAGGCTGATCAGTGTAGTGGCAGCAGTAATAAGGTCGATGTACCGGTCCGTTGTGGTGAAGAAGGAGCTGAGCCAAAAGGCAAAGCTCTCGATTTACCGGTCAATCTACGTTCCTACTCGCACCTATGGTCATGAGTTTTGAGTCATGACCGAAAGGACAAAATCTCGGATACAAGCGGCTGAAATGAGTTTCCTCCGTAGGGTGGCAGGGCGCACCCTTATAGACAGGGCGAGGAGCTCTGTCACGTGGGAGGAGCTCGGAGTAGAGTCACTGCTCCTCCACATCGAGAGCAGTCAGCTTTATTTGGTGTTCGCTTTTTGTCAGACACTGCTTCATCTTTTATCCAGAAACTATTGTTACATTATAAACTGTAAAAGATTTGCTTTAATTTGTAACACAACTAAACAGTGGTCATGCATGCTATTGGGATTTGAGTAGAGTTGAGCTTTCTCCTCTCAAATAAGTATAGACTTAAACCTGAAATTCTTTCTGTCACAAAATATTGACAAGCAGATAATTTGCTTTACCTTCCTGTAGCTCCAGTGCTGGTTGCCTTTCATGCCATGGCAGTCATAGAGCGTGATAGGGCTGTTCTGGCTAATAGCATCGAAGCAGAATTTTCTGGTGTGCAGTGGATCTCCAGGCCTGATGTCCTCTCTCCAGCCAAACGTGAAAATCTGTCCACCACAGGGAACAGCAATACTCTCAGTTTCAAGAAGCTCTGTATCATGTCAACACGCATATCAGTGTAGAGTGTACATTCATAGTCAGCCATCTAATGCGGTTCAGACCTGAAAATTTCTGACTGAAATATGTGATATGCGTTGCAGATTATTGTACCTGCTCATGTGCCCATGTTCGCTCTGCGCCCTCTTTCAGACAATTGTCCAATCGGAGCTCAGTGCCTGTAGAGCCATGTTTAGAGTCGACGCATAAGCCAGATGCTGCGTTACGAATCTGTGGACAGAGAAATAGAGAAATAGATTTGTTGAATGGCATCCTTAAGTTGCAGAGGGATTCATCAAGGTTAGTCTTAGCTTTGGTAATTTTTTCTTTCAAGATCAATGCATCGCTCAACATATAACTTTTTTTTTTTCATAAATTTTTAATGATGCAATTTTGTTTTTTATTTGTGATAAAATAGAAGAGTGAGTAAATGATGAAAGACTTTTCACTTTGGGGAACTGTACTTTTAAGTTACCTATCCGAAGTTACTTTTAAATGTAATGGATTACAATATTGCCCTAAAATGTAATTTATTGCATCACTTTTCATAAAAAAAAAAGAAAAAAAAGAAAAGTGGTATGTTGCTTTTGTGTTGCTTTTTTCATCTTTGCTGTTCTTCATGGTTTGTTTTTAGTATTTAACTAAAGTAAGTTTTTATTATACACATATATATAAATATACATATATATAAATATACATATATATATATATATATATATATATATATATATATATATGTAAAAAATCAAGTATTTTTTACGCAAGTTATACATACACTCACACAGACACACACAGACATATATATATATATATATATATATATATATATATATATATATATATATATATATATATATATATATATATATATATTTATATATATATATATATGTATGTTTGTGTGTATATATACACACACACACATATATATATATATATATATATATATATATATATATATATATATATATATATATATATATATATATATATATATATATATATATATATATATATATTTCATGTACTTTCTTCATCACTGGATTAAGGCTACTTGTCCAGTCCTAAATTTTCAAATGTCCCAGACTAGCTTTAGAGCTGAACATTGTTGTATAAAAAATCACTAGTGGCTAGTCTGATCAAATGTGCTCTGCTGAAATCCACCCACATTGAATGGATGTGAATATCAAGCCCTAGATTCAAATGTATTTTTTGACCACAACAATTAAGCTTAATGACCTCCACAGTGTTCACAGAGGTTTATTCAGAATGTTAGCCAAAAGTTTCACTTCTTCCCCAACTGAATTACAAAGCGACCCCTGCTCTCCAATCTGTCCAAGTGCTAAAATCGGCCCCTTTAAATCATGATTCATTCAAAATACACCTGTTCACAAAAACGTGTGCACTTTCCCCACCATATGAACCCCAGAGAGTTCCACTGCCCCTTACACTCCTCTCTTTTTTTCTTTTTTGATTGGCTGCCCAGGTTGCCTAATTTTCTTTTAAGGCATTCAGGTGTAGAGACTCTTGTCACAGCACAGCTCAATAATGCATGAGCTGCTGGAGCCACAGAAACAGAAGAGTGGCCAGCAGTTCTGGGCCAAATCTGCTCTCTTATTCACCTCACTAGGGAGACGGGAGGGGACCAGGGCCTAGGGCAAGGTCACACACACACCTGCCCACACATACACAAACACATAAAGGAGAGTCGACAAAGAGGATGAACTGTGTTGGGACATATTATGCTGTGCAGTGTAGTGCATGCACAATGCATAAGCTGAAACTGTGTGCCGCATACCAAGGCCATCAGAGGAAACAGAGATTACAGAGTGTTTGTTGGAGCCCGTTTCCTCAAATATGTTTTTCTCATGCTCATGAGTCTTGAACGATTGAGGTGAGGGATTTAGGGTTTTTGAGCTCTTGGCAAGGCATGACTGTCGAAAGTAATTGGAAATCAGTTAGTAGGCTGCACAAACCAACATGGAGTTCTGCTTAGCGCGTTCTGCCTGGCGCACGCATGACTTAAAGCAGATTTTTCTGGTTGGTGACTAGATGCATTTGCTATTGCTCTCAGTCAGAAAGGCTGGAATTAAATCGGGATATTTAAGCGGAAAACTAATGCAAATTCATATGGCAGATAGAAGCAAGAGGCTTTCAGGGGTTGGTGAGGGCAGTGTGAGACATCCAAATCAAATGTACTAACCCATGCAACGGTCTTTATTGTAGTTCAGGTCAACACTTTACTGCTTATTATTTGCAGGAAAAGGAAACGGCGCAGCCAATTTGAGATGTGATTTCTTTTCAAATGAGCTGGATTGGAGAATCGAGGGAGGACGAGCTTGACAAATGGAACAAAATGAAAGCGAAAAGCAAGGTCGCACCAAGCTCTGTCTTGCCGGTTTATTCTTAAAAGCTTATTTTTGTTCCCGAGGTTATAAAAAGAAAACATGTTTAATTCATTTCCTTGTCTATTAGCAGCCTCTCGCTCTCTTATGGACTTTCCTTGTGCCTGTCAATGAGCGATGTTTCCAGGATGAATCATTCGAGTTGTTCAACACGGTAACAAAGATATGCGTTAGAATCTAATTTGCTGCTGGATGCAGCCGATTTACCAACGGGCCCCATTTTTGTGAAGCTACAGCAACTGAATGCATTCCAATACATTTTAAGAACCTCAAATGCATCTTAAAAGCCTCCATTCTTTTTGTTTCTTTTATAAAGTTTTCTAGAATATCGCAGGAGGTTGTGCTGATTACAAAGAAACAGCTAGTACATTCTCTCACACGTCACTTTAAGTGGTACAATCATTAGTGCCTACTACCTGCGCAAGGTGCTCCATGTTTTTGTGAGGAAGAATAGCAATAAAGTCACTTCAAGTTTGATTTATAATATTTACATCGCAAGGAATAAATTAAGGCACTTTTCAAGGTGCACGTAATCACAAGCTCTTGCAGCAGAATCAGACCAAATCAGCATGGGTCGCTCCTCACTTCTTCCTCTCAAGCCACAGGAGGGGAAATGGGCCTGAAAACTGCATTTATGCTGTAACAGCCTTTGGCAGAGATGGCTATGGGCATAAAAGTGGCTGAAAAGTCTGCTGATTGCATTATTTAAAGTATTTGAGAGTATTGAGGAGGCAGTGAAACAGCTGTGTTTGAAAGAAAGCGAGAGAGAGTTTATATATGTGTGCAGGTGGGCGACTGGCATATGGCTGACAGCCTGCTTACCCATCTCGCCGCCCTGTCAGCCGGAGGTCATGCCGACGGTGACCCCTGTCCTTTGCTGAAAATGCCGACAAGGACCCGTTTCATTCCTTAGCTCCCCTTCTATCTCGCTGTCACAACCCATGGGGGAGGTTTGGAAAATCCAATGAGGCTCTTTTATTGTGCAATACATCAGGCGGGGTGACAGGTGGCCGGTGCGGGTAGACCAGCGAGAGAGGACGCCGTATGAAGCTATCAGGCTGACAGTCAAATTACTATCATTTCGCCTCAGGAAAGAAGATATTCACCGTGCATAAATTTCCCCCCTGAGCAGGTTCCCCTGCCGCACAGTCGTCGCTTTTTTACCATCAATTTACGCTCTAATGCAGAGAGAGCCAATAAGTGAAAGGGACGGGATGCTGTCGCTAATGGGCTTTTTTGGGCCGCCCTCACCTAAACAATTGAGACCAAAAAGCTGTTTCCATTACTACCTCGGTTGGATTCAAATGGACGGATGCACTTAAAGGACTCAATATATGTTGCTGAAATCACCAAATGGACTGGTGTGATGTCATTTCGAATTCAAAATCAAGCCAAAACAGAGTTTGTTTCAAAATGTCAAAGTGGTTTGCTAGTATACAATTTTGTGTATGTGGGAAAATCTTTAGTTCATTCTCTGTTTAGTTCATCATAGGTACACATCTGCTGGAAAAAAAAAAGATTATGATAACAACACTAATAGCTCATTTCATTAGTGGCATGGTTTGATACAGTATGTACGCTAAGGCTGTGCAATAATTAAAATATATAATATCGAAATTGCCATTTGGATGTGCATGATTTCAAAATAACCTTACAACACGATTTTCCTGCAGTATGCTATTTTAACAAATTATAATGCAACGAGCCTAAACAGAGTGCGAAGAGAAGAGAGCAGGAGAACTTAGTGACAAAAAAGTCAACAACTGTGGTGTGGAATTGCTTTGGATACAGGAAGATGTATCGCAGAACCAGGTAATTTGTAAGTCAGTCATATATTGCGCCTAAAAGCATGAGCATGTCGCTTTCTTCAGCATAGCATTTTTAACATGCTTTGCGGTCGCGCTCCTTTGTCTTTGCTCTTCAACCATCAACCGTTTTCTTAAAGGATGATAAACTAACAAACCACTGCTGCAGTTTCGATACAAGTTTTATTTATGGAGAGAATTAAATGCATCGAGTATTCAGGTGTCTTGTGTTTGTCTGAGTTAACCAGAATGTGATATTCCATAGAAAGAATGAAGTATTGGTCAGCTCTTGTTATGTGACTCGTAGTGCGGCAATCAGAAAAGTTATATTTAAAGTTTGTCTGAAAAGAGATGTTTTCAACTATGCACACCTGGAATATGCACACACAATCCATGGGAAACAACAGACTTGTGCGTGCAAAAGACGTGATATTTGAACAGCCTTTTTTATGGCAACTTCAAAAAGAGGTCTATAATCTATGCATGACAAAACAAATCTGTGGACACACACATTAGTTTGTTTATTTATTTGTTTTTCCATTGGTCTGTTCTAGAAATGATTTTTATTTTATTTTTTTTGTCTTATGTCTGTTTTAGAGACATGTTACAGGTCTTTGATAAAGATCTACTTGTTTTCACACTGTAAACAAAGATTCAGTTTGTCTGTGACAAAATGGTGATTAAAATCAAATCGCAATATTGTTCAAGAAAATTGCGATAGATTTCTTTTGCACATATTGCATGACCCTACTCTACGCCACCCATTTATTTCCATTTCCACTGTCAAAAGTACGAAAATAACAAACCATAAAGTAGCATTGTTTGGGGGACCCTTATTACAGTTGCAGATAGATAGAGTCAAAATCACTGCTGAATTTGTTTACAGAGAATCAACACTTGGGTGTGCAACAAGCCAAGTCATCAACAACAATATTCATTCATTTTCTTTACAGCTTAGTCCCTTTATTAATCTGGGGTCACCACAGCGGTATTAACCGCCAACTTATCCGTCACATTTTACACAGTGGATGCCCTTCCAGCTGCAACCCATCTCTGGGAAACATCCACACACTCTTATTCACACTCATACACTACGGACAATTTAGCCTACCCAATTCACCTGTACTGCATGTCTTTGGACTGTGGGGGAAACCGGAGCACCTGGAGAAAACCCACGCGAACGCAGGGAGAACATGCAAATTCCCCACAGAAACGCCAACTAAGCCGAGGCTAGAGCCAGGGACCCAGTGACCTTCTTGCTGTGAGGTGACAGCACTACCTACTGCGCCACTGCATCGCCGGGTCTTAAACAATTTAAAAATAAAAAATCAAAATTTTTGGCCTTAAAAAGTCTTAAATTCACTGTTCTAGGTCTTAAATATTTTTGCACAGGTCTTATTTTTCCGCTGTCCTTGTAACGCTACCCTCTAATGCTCATTTAAATTCTTTTTTGTTGTTGTTGTTTGGTTTTCATGGTGTTGTAGTTCTTTATTAACTAGTCCAAATGTAATTTGCTGTATTACAACTACAAATTAGACCAACATGCAATAGCCAATCAGCTTTCTTTTATTGGTGCAAGTATCTCTGGGGTTGTGTCACAGACATAAAATTGATTTAACTTGAATATATAGCTTGGCTAAGACCAGTTGCTAACAACGCATTTGAAGATTACTGTTTATTACTCAAGAAAATTATTAAAATGGGAATGTTAGGTGTACGGGCACTCCTCACTGCCTAGGTAAGGCCCACCTTGCAGCTCTGCAAACGCCGCAAGCGATCTCCGTGTCGCTTTTGGATCAGAGCCAACACTATGAACATAGACGAACTGTTCGAGATGGACAATGTTTCCAGACTCTGACATTGCTAAATCATTTCGGTGGGGGAAAGATAAAACCGCTTACGTTTATCAAGAAAGAACTAATTTCAAAAGTCACAGGACTGTACGTGCTGATGTTTGTCAAAAGTCTGTATCACACCTCAAAAATGAACCAGCTGGACCTGCAGGAAAAAAGCTTTTTTTTTGTAGTTCAATTTTGCATCTAACCTGACATCAGTATTATTCAACTTAAATACATTTAATTTGCCACTAATTTTATGATTTATTTTTAGCATTTTTAATATAAGTCATACATTTAAATCTAAATGGTCTTAAAAAGGTTTTAAAAAGTCTTAAATTTGATATGAAATCTGCAGACACCGTGATGACAGAGGTGTCCAATCTCTGTCCTGAAGGGCCGGTGGTGCTCTGTGTATGTATGAAAGAGAGTGTGGTCATCCGCTGTGGTCTTGTGTGTTGCTTGTAATAGGCTGACTGGACTCTGTAACATCCAGCTAGGTGTTTTTGGGAGGCCTATTTAATCGCTATACATTCTTCCTTGGCCTAATATGTACCTGCTACATGTATAGTAAAGGGACTCACTGGTGATCAAAACCGAATCAGGCTTGGATATTGGGCTTCGACAAATTGTCTTAGTCATTGAACTGGCTTGAGGACTTATAGCATCAAGATAACAGAGCGCCACGCGATTGGGTCAGCACAAAATTTCCATGCAAACCTCTTAAGTTTCGGAACAGCCGAAACCTCACGAACTTAAGCAAACTGACTCTCAGCAGTTCATCACCTCGGTAACTCAGGACGACAGCCAGTCACGAGTGAGTGAATCCCAAAGACGTCATCGAGTCACCACTCAATCAGGAGGGAAGGAAAGGAAAGAAATTCGACTTCAGAAAAAGCGCAAGTAACAAACAAACGTTGTCTCTTGCTGATCTGGTGCAAAAAATGTTTTTGGCTTCTCAGGTTTGATTCTAAGATCTAGTCTAGAATTAAGTTGGGTCAATGTCAACTCATTTTGCATCTTCTGAACTGTATGTATGTATGAATTTGTGTGTGCGTTTGTTTGTTTGTTGTTTGCTTATTATGTAGTTAGTTTCATATATCGTAGTGTAGCTCAATAAATCTTTTTGTAGTCCCCAAAATTTGTTCATTGTAGGCTTTGCTGAGCTAACTCTGTAAAAACCAAGGTCTCCCTTTGCATTGAACTTTTAGCACTTTACATTCAGAGATGCTCTTTATGTTCACACAGCTACATTACACATCAACTAAGTTTAAAATTTGATATCGTAGTGGACCACCCCTTTGAAAAAGGCATCCTTATATTTAAGTAGTAAATTGCAGAACTTCCAGATTTCTCAACTGCTGTGTTCTCACTATATCTTTTTTTTTTTTGTAACTAAAAGAAAAAATCTAGCTCAATTGCCAAAATGATGCTATCAAAGCGTGGATATGCACTAAAAGTATTGCCCTGAAATTATATTTTAGCCCTAATTGAAGAAGAGTACATCAGGAACTGTACGGTAAGCGCCAACCCTCCAATTAAATCGGATGTGAAATTAATTACATTTGTAAATTATTACTTGCCATTTCTGACACATGACGGTAGGGGACTGAGAAAAGAGGAGATGGTGTTCCCCCGGGGGGATTCATTAAGGCATGATGTCTGTGAGGTACATCATTCTGCAGTGATTAAAAAGGCCCATCAAAATGCACAAGATGGGAATCAGTCCATGCATATTAAATACCTCCCACTATGACAGACATGGCAGAAGCGCAGATGGAGAGAAATGGAGGGCCCGTCTCTCTCCACGAGCGTATCCCAAGAACCACTGTTCTGGCACAGCAAACCCCAATGATAATGAATGACCCGAATATAGCCTGTCTGCCTGGATCAGCTTGAGTAATAAATGTATAACGCGTCTTCTGTTTATTTATGGATTAGGAGGCAGTGATGCAAACAATTGTTACGCTGTGATGTCGATGTTTATTAGACAGCGCCGTTTTAGGTGAGGATCGGCCGCATGCTTGTCTTTGGTGAAAAATATGTTATGTTTCACCCAGCAGTGCTTCTCATAAATCAATGAACATATCCGCATAACCTCTCTCTCTTTTTCATAAATGCCAACACACACACAAACATGCACACAGCTATCCTTATGGGGACTTCCCATAGACATAATGTTTTTTTTATACTCTACAAACTGTATATTTCATCCCCTTACTGCTAAACCCAACACTCACAGGAAACAATCTGCATTTTTACATTTTATAAATAGTCAAATTGGGGTCATTTATGAGCCTTTGAATTCTTGGGAACCAAAAACAAAATCTCCACAAGGTCAAAATTGACTAGTATTGCTATACTACTGTGGAATTTTGGTCCCCACAATGTAAAGAATACAACACATGCACTTAAACGCACACATATGCACAAAAACACACATGTATGCATGGTTTATAAGGACTCTTCATAGGCATAATGTATTGTACACTGTAAATACAACTTATTATGCAGAGTTTTCCTCCCCCTCTCCCTAAATCCAACCCTCACAGGAAACCTGTGGTAATTTTTGAATGTCAAAAGACCCTGTTAAGTATGGTTTAAAGCGTTTTGAATTACGAGGACACAATGCATGTCCCTGTTAATCATCTTAATTAAGTATAACTAGGCCATACCAATGTTATTATACAATTTTCTTGTCCTCATACACCATATAAAAAAGTACACACACACACACACACACACACACACACACACACACACATTCATTCACGCACAGAAAAAGACACTTACACACACGCACGCAGGTACGCACACACACAACTAAAACTTTTTTCTTGTATCTATGGTTTGTTTAATTTCAGGTGAAACTCAAACCAATAAATCGGAGGAATTCTGTGCCCAATTATGTGGCATCAAAACGGCACAAATCAGATCAGTGGATTTACTACTCTATATTGCTTTGTTGTTTACTGTGGTGTTGGTAAAGAGTGGGCTAATAACTGTAAAGTTTAAGTTAAAAACTTAAATTCATTTATCCCTTTATTCTGCTCCAGGGAAAATGTCTGTAATAACTGTTTAAGTAAGTTGCTTTTATTAAAAGTTTTAGTTAAATTATTATTTTCTATTTTTTTTTAAATAATGTTTTTCTATTCAATATCTAACTGAATTCTAGATTTCTTAAATGCAACTGCAAATAATACTGTCCTTGCTGATGTTGCCTTGATGAAGGTGCCAGCCATATTGGTAGTGTCCAGGAATGTGCACTATTCATAGCTTTAAATTAATATATTTAATAGCCTTGACAAAACCTACTGAAATTGGAATTTGATCTTTTTGGTTTAGGTAAAGGTGAATGCTCTATTAAGCTTTTATACATGCATTAATACCTTTTTTATCAAGCATGCATTAAATTTACAATAAGTGACAAAAAACATAATAAAGCACAAACTTAACATATTAAAATGACTTCTAAAGCATCATGTGCTGCGAAAAAAACTAATAAATATTACAAATACAATATATAGTACATATATATATATATATATATATATATATATATATATATATATATATATATATATATATATATATATATATATATATATATTTATATACAGTTGAAGTCTAAATTATTAGCCCCCCTTTTTAATTTTTCCCTAATTTCTGTTTAAGGGAGAGAATTTTTTTTTTTTTAAAAACACATTTCTAAACATAATAGTTTTAATAACTCATTTCTAATAACTGATTTATTTTATCTTTGCCATGATGACAGCACATAATATTTTACTACATATTTTTCGAGACACTTCTATACAACTTAAAGTGACATTTAAAGGCTTAACTAGGCTAATTAGGTTAACTAGGCAGGTTAGTCTTTAGTTTCAGCTTGGCGCAAGAGTCGTTTTGAGGCATTGCGCTACGCTGTTTAAATAGCAAATGCATTAGCGCTCATTTTTGCGCCCATAGGTGTTCTGGTCTAAAAAGGAAGGCGTTCTGAGGCGGACCGCTGGCGCGTTGCTATTTTGAGAAACTATAATAGATTTTTCAATAGACCAAAACTAACCCGGTCTAAACTCCGACGCAGAGTTGCGCCTCGCTTACGCGCTGCTTAATACGCACAAGAGAGCAATAAGCAAATATCTTTACATATGAAAAAATTTAAATATTAAGGATATATATAGTATATAATAAGAATAGATATATAATATAAATATAAAGGATTAAAATATTACAAAACATACTATTTTCTAGCCTACATAAATATGACAAACCACTGCTTTTATGCCTTCTTCATCTCGGGAGGCTTTTTTAGTTCATTCATAACAATTTGCTTTTGTATAATGTTATTATTATTAGCAGTATTATTTATCATATCCATATTTATATTTGTTTTATTAAAAACAAGCTTAGATTTGCCCACCTTTCAGGTTTTAGACCATATGGGGCACAGCATGTGTTTTAGGATAGAACTCAGGTTTTTGAGCACACTTTGTTATTATTGTTCATTTATTAGTTTGCTGGAAATTAGAACTGAATTTAGAAATAGTTTTGAAACAAATATTTGCGCTTAACAAACAAAATAATTTATTTTTAGACTAATTGATGTCTGTGCGTAAAGGTTTCCCTATCCAATAGAGCGAGAGTGAAAGTTATCCATTATCTCTCATTCTCATGCAGTAGCTGTTTGCTTGTAAAATGCTAATTTTTTCCACTTTGCGTCCTGTAAATAGTGAATGCGCTCTTGGCGCGACAAAGCTGACTTTTAAAGGGAATGGGAGATGAGACTCTAATTGGTTTATTCTTAAAACACACCTATAACTCATTAAGAAAATAAACTCCACACTTTTAGAACATGCGCCACGGCGCAAGGCAGATTTCCCGTCCTTAAATTAGCAAAAACGCGTCCTGACACGCCCTGAAAGCGTTTGTGCCCTGCGTTTTGCGCTCTGCGCATGGACCGTCAAAATAGAGCCCATAAGCTCACAGAGATACTCTAATTTACCTCATGATGTTCAATGTAGCGAATTTTAATTGTTGTTGCTATTGAAAATGTATTAAAAATCCAAGAAATGATGTAAAAGACAGAAAGACAATTATTAAATTCAGTTGTGTGCGGCTCACGTTTTTAATAGGGTTCACCCACCTCTCCCCAGGCAGCTGGCAGTGGCTCCACAGGTGGGTAATATTTGGGCAGGTCCCAAGCCACAGTGTTCATGTACCATTTGAAGTCTTTACATTTGAGGTGTTTTCGGAGCTCTTTCTGAGCGGTAAGGTCACCGGTGGAAAGGTGGCGGTACTCGGGCCGCCGCTGATAGATGTACTCTGTGTACTCATCCATCCATGTCTCTGCCACTCGCTTCAGGTTCTGGGAAACATATTAAAGGGGTCATGAATTGAGAACGTTTCCTTGATCTTTTGACACGGAAGATGACATTGTATTATAAAAACATCAAGTAAGCGTCAGAACTGAAAACCTTCTTGTTAGTGCAAAAACACCTTTTATTGAAAACAATGTGAGACTTGTGTTCCAGTCTGTCATGAATGTGCTCAGGATTGTTTCAGGAATAATAAAGCTACCAATATTGTAAATAATGCACACTTTCTTTAATAGACCAATTGTTTTGCGTCATTGATTAAACCTTAACATATATTGTTTGCTGGTATAAAGATCTATAAACTTTATTGGATATATATATATATATATATATATATATATATATATATATATATATATATATATATATATATATATAAAATCATATATATATATAATCATATATATATATATATTTTTTTTTTCTTTAAATAAAATATAATATATATTTTATATAAAATAAAATATATTTTTGTCAAATAAAATAAATATAAAATTTTAATAAAAAATATTAAAATATGTTGAATATGAAAATACAGATTATTTAATAATAAATAATAATAGCTTGTTAATTTATTTATTTATAGGATACTATTTATGATAGCTATATTAGTAAATAGACATAATAAATTTGTTATTGATGAACTACAAATTTTTATGTATATATATATATATATATATATATATATATATATATATATATATATATATATATTATGGAGCAATTATAAGACCAGATGAAAATTCTTACTTTTTTTTTTTTTTTAAATATGGGTTTATAGTATTGTATTTGAGTAAAATGTTAATTTTAGTTTATTCTACAAACCATCAATGAAATTTCTTCCAATTGCCAAGTACATGTATTGTGAATAAATTTTCTTGTTTTAATAAACAAAGTGCTTGATTTCCAGACATATATAAATTTTTAGACATCCCAAAACCAAAGTTTTAACTTTAGATGTCCTAGGAACCTAATATTCATAATAAACAATAAATGTCAATATTTTTTTTTGAAATGTTAATTAAAATGTTATCAAAACTTTATAAAATAAAACAAATAATAACATTTTTAAATCCAGAAAAACAGACAGTTTTCAAGTGCACATTGTTTTTCCATAACTGTAAAACAAAAGCAGACTCTCCCTACAATATGTCTCTCATCATGGCTGCGGAATCTGAATAAAAGTATCTCAGGAACATTGTGAATCTAGAGCACTAGCACAATTGGGCCACTGCAGAAAAAAAACCCTCCATCCTTTCTCATTTGGAGGGATAGTACAAGTTCTACTCACTCTTGCCAGGCTGGTCCCTGAAGGCACCTTGTAGGGGACGTACTTCCTGTAGATATGGCCCACCCTCGAACAAGGCACATCGTACATGCTGCCTCCGCACATCCACACCTGAAAAACCACAAACGCACACACATTCAAACATTTACACTACATCACCATACAAGCAGAGACGTTTCCATTCAACATTCGCACAGACAGTCGAAAAACCCTCATCCATTTGAGCTCCTACACAGGCAGTCTGGGTTGGTCTCAGTGGGAATATGTGGACAGACTAGCTACGCTTCCTCATCATACCAGATACAAGCAATGTCCTCACCGTGGGCTTCAATTACAGATCGACTGCCGCATTCGGCGAAGGAAAGAAGTCGAGTTTTCCAACCGCCTCAGGCTTGTGTCTCTACTTTTCCTCTTTACACCAAAAGAAAAGAGAGATAAAGAAAAAGAAAGCGGTGCGTTCAATATGCTTTCCTTCCCCATCTCTCTCTGTTTCTGTTCTACTAAGGCCAAGGCTTTGATGTGTCTGTCTGTATTGAGTATTGGCTCCGGCTTGGTGGAGTGTGGACTCGGCCAGGGCCACTGACACACAGAGGGAGGTGAGAAAGCTCGGGGAAAAGGGGGGGCTTCTAGTCGGGCGAGTTGAGTCTGATGGTTTCTCTCTTCCTCAGTCACCCGCTGGGCCTGGGAGAGCCATCTGCGGATATCAAACCGCACAGACCGATCTCTCCTGCAGGGTGGCGGGTTAGCGGTCAAGCTAACTTCACAGACCTCATCGTTACAGGGAGAAAAATCGCTCGAACACATCAGTACCACAAAGCGAGCGAGAAAAAGCCCCTCATTTGAGGATAAACGAGCGAGCCTTGTAACAAATGACATTTTAGGAATAATTTTCACATTTTTTTTCACTGCCTCTTTTATCATAAAGCATGGAGGAGGAAGGCAGTCGTGGCAGGACTTTATATATTAAGATGACTTGAATCGCATTTAAAAAGCTGCCTGCCTGGAACAGATGGATGAATCTTGGATGGTGCGTGGCAGGCAACCGATCAATGGGACGACGCCAGGCCAAATCCCACTCGGTTTGTAGTCGCATGTCAGATCCAGTGTATTACTATAGTACACATTCTCAAATGGAGGACTGTTTGGGATGCTGTCGAGGTCAAATGTGAAGCATACAACTTCTTTTGTTTGTTTACTGATTACAACACAATAACCATTACTACAATATATGACATACAGTTACACACATTTAAAGCATACTAATACACAAAATACAAAGTGCCACTTTTGGAATTCACATACTCATTAAGCCAAAGTTTACTTCAATTATTATAAGATTGTGCTTCCCACACATACTTGGGTCGGCCACCCAGGTATATTAACGGCCACCCAAGTATTTGGTGACACTCCTTTTTTTACTATTATCATCCTTATATATTTTTTTGTATCCGCGTAATAGCCAAACATCCACGATCGATTAACCAGTGGAAAATTTTCTCTCGCCCAACACGTTTTCTACTTTTCGTTGTGTGTGCGTGAAAACTGTAAACACTCCCACAGACAATCTCACATGCTCTGCAGAGACCGACAGAGAAGCACCTTTTTGGAACCTAAAAATACTTCCGTCCAGGATTTTAATCTGCTAAAGTGTCAAGGATTCGGCTTTTGGTTTTGTTTTCTAAGCAGTCGTTAATTGTAGGGATTTTCAGATCCAATCATGTGATCGGAAATCAGGGCCGATCACGCGGTTTCAGACTGGATCGGAATCGAACGTTAGCTCCTGATCAGGACTTGAATATATATGTGTGTGTGATTGTGTGTGTACACACACACACACACACACACACACACACACACACACACACACACACACACACACACACACACACACACACACACACACACACACACACACACACACACACACACATAACATACATACATACATACATACATACATACATACATACATGCATGCATACAGTTGAAGTCAGAATTATTAGCCTCCCTGTTTATTTTTCCCCAATTTCTGCTTAACAGAGAAAAGATTTTTTCAACACATTTCTAAACACAATTATTTGACATTATATTCAAATTATTTTACAATAATAATGAGAATATATATAATAATATAGCATTGCTTGTCAGGTGTTTTATGTTGAGGTGCTATTTGTATTTATATTAGATTTTTTAAAATTTACTATTGCAGTAAAGTACAAAAGATAATGTTATTCATTTTATATTTTAATGATTTATGTTATTTATTACTTGAATGTTCAAGCTACCTCACAGAAGTGTCCTGTTTGATAACAGAGTTGTTGAATGTTAAAATAAGGTGAAAAAAAATAAAAAACATCCTGGATCTGTTTCTTCGCTTTTCTTTATTCTTTTTTTATGTATTATAGATGTATCAGATCAGGTTTTGGTATTGGTAGACACTCAAAATCAAATTACTTGGACTCGCGTTCGAGGGCGAAGAAAAGAAAAACCTGATTGAAACATCCCTGGTTAATTCTATGAGTTTTTGCGATATATTCCTATTTTTAACCTGATTTACTTTCACTTGGCTTTGGAGCTGATGCACAGCCGCACGAGCGAGAAAAACATTAAATAATTAATTCTTTAATCTAAATGACTCAGATAAACTTTTCTATATGCTCAGAGGATGAACTTAAATCTAAACTGGCTGCAAAGTATTTGTACACCATTAGAAATGGTTAATTAATTCATTTTGCCTTATTTAAATAATCTACATTATTTATTCTTGTAACTATTATACTTTTAATAGATATGGTTTGTTTTTATTCCTTTATGTCATTTATTTCTCAATTGCTGTATATTATAATTTGATTATGTTGATTGATGCTATATTTTATACTGTGCAAAATTTTATCTGCCAGTGGGTGCACATGGCTCCTGAATATAATAAAAGATTAGTTATAATAGTGGATTTCATTTTTATTTCAACAGTCTTTTTTAAATTTCAACCCATTGAAAAGAAACAGTGTATAACAGTGTCATAAGTGTGTATCAACAGTGTCACCACCGCAAGTACACTTAAAACCTGTGGAAAGCACTGTAAGATTTGAAAAAAGGGGAAAACTCCTGTCATCAACTGATTTTTCTAAATATCTAGTTAGTATTGTTTATGACCTATATTAATATTACTACTACCAATACTACTAATATTAATAATAATCAATAAGTAGGTCCACAAGGAATCTCTGCTTGCAGATTTCCGGCGATTATTGGTCCATCTATTTATTTACTTGCGTAATTGTGTGCAAATTTATATTTATTCAGTTTTTTAAATTAATTTCAATTAATACTAATTTCGGGCGAGGCAGTGGCGCAGTAGGTAGTGCTGTTACCTCACAGCAAGATCGTTACTGGTTCAAACCTTGGCTCAGTTGGTGTTTCTGTGTGGAGTTTGCATGTTCTCCCTGCCTTCGCGTGGGTTTCCTCCGGGTGTTCTGGTTTCCCCCACAGTCCAAAGACATGTAGTACAGGTGAATTGGGTAGGCTAAATTGTCCGCAGTGTATGAGTGTGTGTGTGAATGTTTCCCAGAGATGGGTTAATACCCCCGGATTAATAAAGGGACTAAGCCGACAAGAAAATTAATGAATGAATGAATACTAATTTCGTAATAATATATAATATTGACTAATATGAGAGTATATATTTGATTTATTTACAATACAGTTTGTAAAGATATATTTTCTGTCTTTTAGTAGATATAATAGATGAGAGACTTGCTTTTTTTTTTTTTTTTTACCAAATAATTGAATCTAATTGGATTTGCATTGTAAACATTACATACCAGTTTAAAATGTATCATTTTTTTATTTCAAATAGCAAAAAAAGTTCACAGATTCTGTGTGGCCCTATCAATAAGTAATGTATCATTAGTGTATTATCAATTATTATTCTAAAAAAAGGTATAAAAAGGTGACCTGAATTTCTCAAAAGATATATAGCTTTTTGGCTGTAGCAGTCATCCTTCCCATGACCATATGTTCTAATAACAAACTCAACCAATAATCAACATTTATTAAATGTTTACTTTTCCAGTGTTGACGTATAGCTTTCTTAACTAATTTTAAGGTGACGCACACAACTTCATGAACTGCGCATAATAAGCAAGAAATCTGTCAAACAGCCGGTTTAGCCTCTAAACTATTTTTTGCTGTTGTCATGGTTACAGGCGAGCCACGGAGGATGGTGTTCCAATAACAAAGTTCAGTGCCAGCGCAAGTGAGAGTCTAATGAAAAAGAGTGGGGTGGCAGGTATGTCAGAACTGATAAATAGAACACTTCCTCACATCCATCGGCACCAGTTTTGGCCCCGCTAATCAAAACCGAATCACTTCAGAGCCGCGGCCAATCACGGCATCGCACAATCTAATTAGCTTCAGCAGTCCAGTCAGTCTAAACACATACGCACAAACACCGACTCACAGCTTCGCTATCTTCGCCGACTGGGGTTTTGCTTTTGCCTCTGAGGCTTCGCTTAGTAGCTTTGAAAAAGAAAATAACCTCTGCCGCCCAATCTCATTCGAGGGGTTTATTGTCGAAAGGAATGAGAAGAGATTGTCTAGACAGACAGACATGGCACTTCACGTTAAGTGGGAGAAAAAAGGAATCTGGTATTGCTATAGTTAGCGGTTCGCAATGGATCAGGAGTGATGAGGTTTCTGGAGTGTGCGACTTCGAATCCATTTTAAGGACTGAACAAAGCATTAGAGCGAGAGACTATCTTATTGTGTTCTGTTTGATTGTTTTTGGTCTGTGAGGCCAACAACAGGAAGCAGCCTTGGTAAATTCTGAGAGTTCTGAGGGATTATTTGTGACTTGCATACATGAATAGAAGCTTTAACTCACCTTGAAGGATATTTCAAACTGCTCGCCACCCCAGATCTCAAGGCCTGTGTCGTAACCTCCCAGCTCCCAGAACCACTGTCGGTTTACAGCAAACAAGCCTCCGGCCATCACAGGAGACCTGTGGGAAGCCAGAAAAAACAACTTAGCCACGTCTAAAACTTCATACCGCATTTTTGGGACAAAGTCTTAATGGAAACTGATGACAAATTAAGGTCAAGTAACCCCTGGAGAAAATCTGTGAGAATCAGGAAGAAGAATTCAATGAGAAAAGATGATGAATCACTAATGCTTTATTATTTTTTCACTTGTAAATATAAATACACTAGAGCTTGTATGACGACTAGGGAACTGGTCATACAGCAAGTCAGTCAACTAGTCTACAGGTCAGTGTTTACCATATGTACATAACTTCCAATAAAGAGTACAGCATCCAAGCAAATCCAACACTGCACTGACAGAGAGTTTGCGAGTGGAGTGCCAGTTTTCTTGTTACCTGCATTGTCATAAATAGTGCAAAAACTGTCAAGTTTCCACTCGGCTATAGTTTCTGCCAGCCCCATGGCAACATCTGATTTGAGTAAGAGCAGTATAAAAACCCCATAGGACTTTGTTGTCATATTTTAATAGTTCATGATGTTAATATCAGTGGATTGTTTACATTAAACTCTAGTTTCAGTTTATTTACAATTGCTCTTACAGTGGGGGCAATAAATCCTCAACGCATCACCATTTTTCTCAGAAAACCTATTTCTAAAGGTGTTGATGACTTGAAATTACCACCACATGTTGGTAACAACGAAATAAATACATACATGTAAAGAAAACCAAAAAAGTTAGGTGTAATAAAATAAAATTACACTAGGATGTGTAGCTGAAATCTCTTGGTTAAAGAAGCAACCCTTTTCCCTTCGCAATTGTAAATGAACTTTAGTTGTTTCAGTTCAACATCTACATTACCATGAAGATGAAACCAGAGCGGACATTTCATTTCAGCAAGACAATGAACCAAAACACAGCCAAGAAAACTCTCAGAACTCCCAGAAAACTGTTTCAGAGAAAGAAAACGAAGCTGTAGAATGGCCGAGCCAATCACCTGATTTGAATCCAATAGAAAATACAAAATAAAGCTCAGATTTGATAAACGAAACCCAAAGAACCATCACATTTTTTACACTCTCTTGAAGTGTGTGAAAAAACCATACCTGAATATTTATTGTGACTCCATTTTCCATATGAGAGGCGTCTTTAAGCTGTCTTACAGCCCTTTATAAGTATCAAATAGATTTCCAACCCAAGCTCATTCTGAAAACGTAGCCCCGCGGACGTTTCTGGAGACCGCAATTTACATGACCAGAGGTACGTATTGCTGCATTTCATTTTTTCAAGCGAACGATACGGGGCGGTGTGACTGCTCTCCTTTTTACGCTCGCCGGCTGACGGCTCACATGCGTGTGGAGGGCTTTTCCTGCCGTAACCAGTTTGTCCGGTAAGCTCGTCGTGTTACATCAGCGGAGCGAAGCCGGCCGCGACAACCGAGTTCGAGTCCAGGGAAGAGCGGTTCCAGAAATCAGGTAAGACAAAAAACAGAATTCAAAAAATAAAGTGAACGAGTTCATAACGGGGTTCCTCTGGGTGCTCCAGTTTCCCCCACAGTCCAAAGACATGCGGTACGGGTGAATTGGGTAAGCTAAATTGTCCGTAGTGTATGTGTGTAAATGAGTGTATATGGATGTTTCCCAGAGATGGGTTGCATCCACTTCATAAAACATAAGCTGGATAAGTTGGCGGTTCATTCCGCTGTGGCAACCCCAGATTAATAAAGGGACTAAGCCGAAAAGAAAATGAATGAATAAATGAATGAATTAACTGAATTTGAATCGTGAATTAAGCAATTAAACCCAAAAAGTTCATGCATCTATTTACAAGTGAATAGTGTGATTTATCCATGCGTGCCACGTCTGGTGTGAACAGCACTAAATGTACAAAACGGAGAAGACTAAAATGTGAGTTATTACATGAAAACAGGGTAACACTTTACAATAAGGTTCATTAGTTAATGCATTTACTAACATGAACTAATCATGAAGAACACATGTACAGCATTTATTAATCATAATTGAACATTTACTAATGCATTATGAACATTCAAGTCCATGCTTGTTAACATTAGTTAATGCACCATGAGTTAACATAAACTAACAATGAACAACTGTATTTTCATTAACTAACGTTAACTAACATGAATAAATACTGTAGTAAATGTATTGTTCATGTTAGTAAATGCATTACTTAACATTAACTAATAAACCTTATTGTAAAGTGTGACCGAAAACTGGTCTAACTACAGATATAAGAGTATAAAGTAGTCAACCCTCATTGGGATCAAGCTGAAATGCTGGGCTCTAATAAGATACGGAATCACAATTTAAATACAACATTTTTATGCCTGTCCATCCATCTAAGCATAAACACACACAAAAAGCAACAATCACGCATATCTTTAACACAAAAAAAAAAAAAAAAAAAAGATCATGAGCACAAAAGAGTCTTACAACCCCACAACTGTATTAACCTTAAAATATGTCAGTTGTCAGCCGGTTTGCATATATTGGGACAGAATCCAATGGGCATCTCTGCTGCATCATATCTTACAAAAAGCAGAGAGTATAAACACATGGAATCATCATAGCATGAATTAATAAGCTCATTTTACTTTCATGCATCTCCCCAGGCTTCTGTTTTGAAATGTGAATCATAATCTACATCTGTAAACAGTCCCTAATGGTAGAATCAGACATATGCTGCAAGC
Source organism: Danio rerio (assembly GCF_052040795.2). Taxonomy (NCBI): domain Eukaryota; kingdom Metazoa; phylum Chordata; class Actinopteri; order Cypriniformes; family Danionidae; genus Danio; species Danio rerio. Next base: position 40,441,111 of record NC_141021.1, on the reverse strand, counting down.
TCAGTTTTGCTCACTGACACGATCAAGCTCACGGTCCAGTCAAGATCGCTCAGGTGAAAAACACCGAGGTTTAGAGGCCAGTTCAAGGCAGGATTTTAGTGATAAAGAATCGCTGTTAAGCTCTGAGTGAAATCAAAATTTGCAATGCTTATTGTTAACGCATATTGCTATTCTTTAGATGAACAATTATTCCATGCAATTAATAATGATTATTAATTAATAATTCAAATTAATAATTCAATTAATAATTCAAATAGAAAAAATGTTTTGGGAATCTTTAATCAAGTTCTGACCATTTACTTCCAGGTTTGAGATGGTCATTCTGACTGCAGAGTTGCACTTGCACTTTCTAGCTTGCACTCAGTCCTCACTATGCAAATGTAATTTAAGGGTATTTACATCCAAATCAGGTGAACGGTGTAGTAAACATTTTGCATATGTGCCTCCCACTTGTTAAGGGTCCAAAAGTAATTGGACAATGGGCTACTAAGCTGTTCCATGGCCAGGTGTGTGTGATTGAATGATTAATAAATTCATATGAAACAGCCCCTTAAAAGTCATGTCTCGCTTTCAGTTTCGAGCTTTGCCGCATTTTGCACTCACAATACAAGCCTACCGCGTCAAAGCCCAAGTGAACCGCGCTCAGGCCCACCTCTTCCAAACAGGCCAGGGCCAGCCAAGTGAACCGTGCCTGAGCTCGATTCAGCGCACTCACACTTCTCAAACAATCCAGGAAACGGGCCTGAGCCCGTTACTTTTGGCTTATTTGTGTTGATTGCATGACGTGACAGGAGAGTGCAGGTGCCGATTGTAAATGATGTCACTTGTATAGGAAGCGTGGGTGCCTGAGAGTGCAAGCCCAAGAGTGCAAGCCTGAAAGTGCAAGTGCAACTCTGCAGCCAGACCCTTCTCGGTCATTCTCTGTTAATGTCAGTTTGATGGCTTCAGCCACAATATTCTTAAGCACACCCTACTTATTGCTACAAGGGAATGATGCACACACAAACACACACAAACACAAGAGACCCACCCCCAAACTCATTTATTTTCAGTTGTAAGTACATGAGCATTCTGAATTAAAAGTCTTAGCAACTTCTGGTTCATGCGGACTTTAAACAGATGTCATCCAAACATGCAGATTTGCTCATTACTCCTTTCATTAATCCTCAGCGTCCTTGCAAAACATGCATTCGGTCATTATTTCACATTTCACATACACTTATGGGGCTTAAGCCTGCCAATGGGGTTTGAGAGAGGATACTGATGGATTTAATGGATCGCTCCAGTTGTACAGTGGTGTTTGAATCCCGAGACTTGGTTAAAGCAGACATGAAGCGGTATAAAGTGCCTGTTGGTGTAAGTAGTGCAATCTTTTAATAGAGCAAGTGGGATGAAATATGGTAATGCAGGGGCTGGAATGACAGCATGTTTTGGGATTATGGTTATGCATATACTGCACTTGCACTTGGTTCAGATGACAGAGAGCTCTGGGTTGAGAGCGGATTTGCGGTGGATTTATTTATTCAGTATTTTGAGCATTGAAGGGGTAAAGCTGAGATGATCTATTGGAGGACGTTTCACTCGTTGTTGGTGCAGATGGCAAGCAATATTTCATTTATCATGGGTGGTGTTCACACAGTCGATGTAATTGACAACTGCTTTCACTAACGATTGAATTGACCTTTTCCAATTGTGTGCATTAACTGCTGCTGCAGATTTAAATTTCTGCTGGTGGATGCGCACTTTACATTGCACTGCCCCCATATACTGTATACTGTATATATTATTTGATAACTGATAGGTGCAGATCTATTATTGACTAATTATTTGGCTCATCAAATTATGTAGTAAAGGACAAGTTATACTTAATTTAAATTTTTTTTTATTTAACAAATTATCTTTATGTGTTTGATGAAGATTCAGGCTGTGTGGGTCTTGCATGATCCTCAACAAATGGACAGGGATAAACTAACACACACACACAAAAATATAACAAACACCTTGGAGGCACAAAGAAGGAAAGTTTAAAGTTGCTAGTTTTGTTAAAAATCTGATTAACTTATTGAATTAAAACAAAATTTATACAGTTAGGTCCATAAATATTGAGACATCGACACTATTCTAACATTTTTGGCTCTGTACACCAACAAAATAGATTTGAAAAAAATAAAAAATAAACAAGATGTGCTTTAACTGCAGACTGTCTGCTCTAATTTGAGGGTATTTACATCCAATCAGGTTAACGGTGTAGGAATTACAACAGGTTGCATATGTGCCTTCCACTTGTTAATATCAAGAACACACTCCAGGAGGTAGGTATATTCGTGTCAAAGTCAGCAATCAAGAGAAGACTTCACCAGAGTGAATACAGAGGGTTCTCCACAAGATGTAAACCATTGGTGAGCCTCAAGAGCAGGAAGGTTAGATTAATTCTAAAATGTATGACTCACGTAAGGCTGTCAATGGAACTGATTATCTTGTATTTATTAATGGTGTGACTGCTGACAAAACAAGTAGGGTGAATTCTGAAGACAACATTTTCTGCTCATATTTAGTAATTTAGTAATAGTATTTAGTAATAGTATTATAAATGCTTCAGAACTCATTGGAAGGCATTTCATAGAGCAGATGGAGAATGACCCAAAGCATACTGCAAAAGCAACCAAAGAGTTTTTGAGGGGAAAGAAGTGGAAGGCTCTACAATGGCAAGGTCAATCACCTGACCTGAATCTAGTTAAGCATGCGTTTCACTTGCTGAAGACCAAACTGAAGGGAACATGCCATATGAACAAGCAGGAACTGAAGACGGTTCTGTAGAGGCCGGGCAATACACCACCGGGAATGTAACCCAGCGTATGGTGATGTCTACGCCTTCCAAACTTCAGGCTGTAACGGACTGCAAAGGATTTGCAACCAAGTATTAAAAAGTAAAAGTTTGAATTATGATCATTATTCTGTTCAATTACTATTGGACCCTTAACAAGTGGGAGGCACATATGCAAACTGTTATAATTCCTAAAGTGTTCACCTGATTTGGATGTGAATACCCTCAAATTAAAGCTGACAGCTTGCAGTTGAAGCACATCTTGTTCGATTCATTTCAAATCCATTGTGTTGGTAAATAGAGCCAAAAATGTTAAAATTGTGTTGATGTCCCAATATTCATGGACCTAACTGTTTATTTTAAATTCTCTTATATTCAATTCAAGAGTTCACACTTAGCTGATGATTGGTAATAAGCTAGTTTGGCATGCTGTCCCGGGAGAGAGCCCTGAGCTCATAAGATCCTCGAGCCTGGGGCTCCCCCCCTGCTGCTTAAGGATTGCTATAAAGGTTGTGTTGCTGCTGGAATTTGACCATGGTCCTGATTTGGTTTATTCAATTTACTTATGTCTCATGTTTTGGACTGTGAGTGCAAACTGGAAGACCTGGGGAAAACCCACGCGAGCACGGGGAGAACATGAAATCCACACAGAAATACCAACTGGCCGGGTAGAGACCCAAACTGGAGGCATTCTTGCTGTGAGGCCACAGTGCTAGCCACTGGGCCGCTGTGCTGCCCTATAGAGAAAATTGAGGAGGAGAGGGGGTGGAAGGGGAGACTCTTCAAGACGAAAATGACCAAAGGTAAGATGCTTGGTTATTTATACTGAGTTAGGAGTCCTCTGATTGGTGGTTTGTACATTTAGGGCCAGCTGTGTCAATCATAAGCACGTGATCCTCTCGAAATTAGTTTATAAATAAACTGCATGTCTTAAAGGGATAGCTAGGTAGATACACAAAATTGGGTGAAAATTTACTCACAACCTACTAGAACTGCATGATTAATCGAAAAAAGATTGCAATCTCGATTTGACCTGACACACGAATCTTCAGCCAATTATATTTTCAAGGTCAGGAGAGAAGCATAAAGGCACAAGTCTTCACATTGTTTACATTGCTCAGCAACATGGACAACTTCAAATTCACCCAAAAATGTCTTTTCTGTCTTAATGTAATGACGTATTCGCAGCCGCGAAATCACATGAGTTGAAGCACTGTTTGTTTACTACCAAGAGGACATGCCAATGATGTCTACTTTAGTGAACAGAACCTGCATAGACTGTGAATAAAAGGTAATAAAGTTGTAAATAATGTTCAGTTTGTAGCACAGAACGATCGTTTGGGAGCCCGCTTGGTTATGATTTGCATGTGTGTTTTTTTTTTTCCCTCAGAGTGACGGCAGCCGTTACATGAGCATACTCGTCAGTAAAAGTGAAACTGAAAGCATGCACATAATTTGAAGGATTTTAAAGTTATAAGTTACAACAAGCATTTGATATGCTTTTTTTTTCTTTCATAGAGAACACAGAGTTTACTAGCTTAGTATAACTACTCTAGCCAATATAACATTGAATATAATGCAAGAGGGAATCTGATAATGACAAACGTCTAATTTTACCAGTGAAAAAAAAAAAGATCTAATAATGTTGTTAATGATAAGCATATGTCTCAGCATTATGAATAGTTATATTCTGATGTAATCACTTACATCTATACAATGATAAGTCTATACAAACACATAGACATACTATTATTATTGTTGGTTTACCAATTGTTTGAGAAATAACAATAATAATAGTCTACTGATATTAACCTTATTTACATCTACAGAATCGTGAGAAAACTGTGATCTTGATTTTAAGGAAAAAAAATCATTATTATCATTTTAGCCAGAATCTTGCAGCACTACAATTTACTCCAAGTGTTTCCAAACCTTTATGACTTTCTTTCTTTTGTTTAACACAAAAAATACATATTTTGAAGAAAGCTGAAAGCCTGTAACCATAGAGGAAAAACAAATACTCTGGATGTCAATGTTTACAGGTTTAAAGCTTTCTTAAAATATCTGTTTGTGTTTGACAAAAGAATCTCATAAAGGTTTGAAACAAAGAGTAAGTAAATGATAGCAAAAAATCCCAATTATCCCTTTAGCTTTATATATATATATATATATATATATATATATATATATATATATATATATATATATATATATATATATATATATATATATATAAAAATATATATATATATATATAATTTTTTTCTTTTTTTTTCTTTCTTTCAATAAATTAAATCACTGGCAAAATATAACCCCACATCCAATTCTGCATCTTCACTGTTTAAATATCATAGATATGTATATACATACATATATATATATATATATATATATATATATATATATATATATATATATATATATATATATATATATATATATATTTTTTTTTTTTTATTATTATTTTGTTTTCCAACAAAATATAAACTCTAGAGTAAAATGTTAAAACTTCACAATTTGTAGCCAGACACTCTATTAAACTTAGTTTTGACCTCTCATCATGACTTTAATGACCAGCAGTCACACATACTGACACATCCAGCTAATGTATTCCCTATTAATAAATAACTAGCTAAATAAATAATGATGCGACCTCCAAGAGCAAAATTCCTTGTGGAAACCCCATCGTCAGCATTTAACAAGGATGAAAACTGCAAAGTACCAGTAGTTCTGCATCCTCAGGGGACTGAGGACTTAGGCTAGAAGCAAGGCCAAATTTTATGGATGCTTGAAAGCGATACGAGAATGAGCAAGAATGACCAAGAGACCAAAGACAAAGATGCGAGCCATAAGCAATAATTGGAGGGATGGGTTTACGCAAAGACGGCCAAAGTAGATGAGCAGGAAGGCGCCAAAATCAATTTGCTCTCACGTAATACTCTCTGGCCTGCTTCCTTCCGATTTAATAAGGTGTTGAAATATAACAGTCTACTCAATTAAGGCAGCTAATGGAGGAACAAGCACTCCGCTGGAGAAATGACCATGTTGCTTTTTTTCCCTCTTACATCCGCCAATAACAGCAGCTACAGCAGAAATTGCAGCATGGAGGGGAACATCTCATATTGGAATGGACATTTGTGTCTTGGCCACGGCAGTCGGAGGACTGTGCTTAGCCAGCTCATTGGCTGTAGGGTTTGCCGATGGTTTATTTGATCAGCTGGACACCCAGACTCAGACACAGAGAAAGAGAATCCCTCAGACATCGGGAACCAGCGATGGAGATGATTGGAGCCACCGATCAACTCACTCTGGGGAGCTTTGACGACTTGACAAGTTTCTTTGACGGCTCTAGCCACAGTTGATTGTATTTACACGCTCTCGTCTCCGAGTGCATTCATGCATGCACAATGACACGGTCCATTTAGGATGTGTCTGTTTTTTCAGCATTCGCTCTTTTATTCAGACGCTGACTGGAGGGAGCTGATTACTTTAGGGGGCCGCTCGCATGGTGAGGTAAATATAAGGATGCAGGAACGGCTGCTGGTGGCCGTATCGATTGGCTATTTAGGCACCGATCTGAGGGGAGAGTTTGGGTCGATGTAGTGGAGGAAAGACAGGTGAATGAAGCAGAGAAACCTCTCATCAGGAGTGTTCTGCACCACTGGAGCAAACCACCAGGTCAAATACCTTACTACAGAAGAGAGAGATAAGGAGAAAAGGGAAGATTAAAAAAGAAAGAAAGAAACAGAGGGACCCTGCTGGATGGAGACCCCCTAGCTAAGAATAAATCTAACAAGATGAGCCCTTCCTGTGGGGCAGTGTGGAGTGAAAGCAGAGGACGAGGGGGAGTTGTGTGTGATTTTGCCTGGAGCAAGGAGGGATTTTATTAGGGAAAGTCAGAATGTCGTTTGTTCTGTCAGTTTAGGATCAGTCTGGCACACGTGTGTAATGGGATGTGATGCAAGGGTAGGTCTACTGTTTAAAAAATGTTAGGAAAGTCTTCAATTGAAAAGTCAAACTTTATTAATGTGAACCCAGACCACAATTTTTGGAAATTGAAATTTATACATCATCTGTAAGCTGATGTATAATACTAAATAAGCTATACAATGATGTATGGGTTGTTAAGATTTGACAATATATGGCTGAGATACTACTATTTGAACATCAGGAATCAGAAAAAAATCATCTTTAAAAGAGTTCAAAATAAATTTTCAGCAATAAAATTAAGCTGTGATGTGTGTATGATAGTAAATTTACAAAATGTCTTCAAGGAAGAACTTAATATAAAAAAATGGCATTAAAGAAAAATCCATAATTTTGACTAATATAATTATTTGTTGGCCATTGCCAAATAGACTTATCAGGCACTTTATTAGGTACATTTTACTAGTTGGACACTTTACTAGTTTACTGGTTGGACCCCAATTTACTTTAGAACTGCCTTAATACTCGTGGCATAAATTCAACAAGGTACAGGAAATATTTCTTAGAGATTTTGGTTCATATTGATATGATAGCATCATGAGAGGTTATTTGAGTTACTGTTGCCTTTCTATCAGCTGGAACCAGTCTGGCCATTTCCCTCTTTTCGCTGGCATCAACAAGGCATTTAAGCCAACAGAACTGCCACTCACTGGATATTTTTCTCTTTTTCAGACCATTCTTTGTAAACCCTAGAGATTGTTGTGCATGAAAGTCCCAGTAGATCAGCAGTTTCTGAAATACTCACACCAGCCCATCTGGCACCAACAACCATGCCATGCCATGACAATCAAAGTCTCTTAAATCTCCTTTTTTCCCCATTCTGATGCTCCATTTAAACTGCAGCAGATTGTCTTGACCATGTCAGCATGCCTAAATGCATTAAGTTGCAGCCATGTGATTGGCTGATTAGAAATTTGCGTGAACGAGCAGTTAGACAGGTGACCCTAATAAAGTGGCCAGTCAGTGTATATACCTAGGCAAGCAATTTAAGACAATGTTTTTGTCCAGGATCACAAATTGCAAAGTGTAAAGAAAAATCGGAAAGTTAAAATTCACTCTTAAGACAGGACAGAAAATATCCTATTATTTTCAAATTATGCTAAAAATTTTTAGAACGTTATAAGCAAGCCTCAGAGAATAGTATGAAATCATAATCTAGTTCATGTTGGTGTGGATAGCTTAGTGGTTAGTTCGCCGAGATCTAGCACAACAGCACAGAGTTTAATAAGGTATACTGTATGTACAGCTAGTGTTTCTTCCCATACTGATAAACTTCTGGTGAACGGTTAATGTGACTTTCTCCAATTTTATACGGTTCCTTTTACAGCATCGATGTTGTAATGTAATTAAAATATAATCAGTTTAATAGATTTCAGCGTCCATTTAGTTGTTCAAGCGTAAAATAAGATCAACAGCTGTTTACACACATGCACGTGTCAGGATTGGCAGATTAGCGCAGAAAATCCATTGAATATACTGGGGTAAAATAAACATTCATATTTTAAAGACATGGTGGGGAAAAATGTAATTTAATGCAGTGCTTTTTGTACAATCTGAGACCCATTTCATATTCTATTTTAATAAGGCAGTGAAGATTGTTGATTTTTAAAGAAAACACTCATTAAACGCTGAATTTGTAACAGCATACAGTTCACTGGAAGCCCAGGTTACTAAAAAGTTAAAAGTCCTTCTGAATACTTCAGCATATAACTTGTTCCAATCTCTTAGACCTGTTTTCCCAATCCCCCCCCCCCCATACCCCCACCCTCTCCAACTTTACTTCGTGTCATCATACTGTCCTGTCATATAAATTTCATTTAAAATAAATCTTTTTAAAAAATGCTAGTTTATTAAAACTCCATTAAAACTCTGCAGACATTTCACACAAACAAAAGGCAGCATTACAAATTGCTATCAAGATATTTTTTTAAAAATTAAATTACAAGAATTATTATTATACAAGCAGATAAAAAATATCAATATACAAACATGGGGGCGGCATGATGGCTCTGTGGTTAGTACTGTCAACTCACAGCAAGAAGGTCGCTGATTCGAGTCCCAGCTGGGCCAGTTGGAATTTCTGTGTGGAGTTTGCATGTTCTCCAAATGTTGCGCCGGTTTCCCCCACAGTCCAAAGACATGCGTTATAGGTGTATTGAATAAACTCAATTGGCCATAATGTATGTGTGTGAATGAGTGTGTATAGGTGTTTCCTAGTATTGGATTGTGGCTGGAAGGATAAAACATATGCTGGAATAGTTGGCGGTTTATTCAGCTGTGGCGACCTCTAAAATAGAGACTAAGCCAAGGGAAAATTAATGAATGAATTTACAAACATGTTACAATACATTAACTAAAGAATGTCTGAAAAATGAAAATGAAATAGCACATCTTATGGCAAGAAATGTAAAACCAGAGTTTAGTCAGAGCTCAATGATTACAACATGTTTTGACCGAGGACCGGAAATTGCTGTCGCTCCCCTCCACATGTCACCAAACAGTAGGTGCTCAACATGCGCACACACTCTCTTTTTTTCTCACTCTGTGTCTATATCTAGGACACTCTCTGGGGCAGTTTTCTCTCCAGGTCTTGAGGGACTCAGTGAGGTCTTGACCTCTCAGCCCTGTTTCACACTCATTAGCATTCATCACCTTCACACACACACGCAGCGCACTGGCCACTCTGCTGCTGCTCTCATTTCTATTATCATTCAGCTAAGCAACCTAAATACACCAGGCACACATACACACACACATACAGAATGGCTCCCCTAGGACATGCATAGCCTGTGTTGACAAGCCCTCTTGGTGGTCTGCTAATTCCACCGAGGCTAATAAAAAGCAACACTAAGGGGTAATTGGTGCAGGTGATTCTGTAAACTCTGCCGTTTTCAGAGAGCGTCTTGTGACTGGGCTCATTTTAGACTATTAATTTGCGCTATTCCTCAATTAAATACCGTAATCTCTGGAAGTAGGCCTCGGGAGAGAGAGAGAAAAGTATTTACATATAGAGGCACAATGATGTTTGCTCCCTCGACTTGAACTTCCCTAATGGTAATTATTCTGAGAGAGAACGAGCGGAAGAGACAAAAGAGTTTGAGCATTGTGCTCTGGCTTAATGCGCTGTCAGTCTGTGTGGCTCCAATGTGACTGCCCTCTGCGGATGGGCTCTAAGTTAAAGGATCTCTTTGCTTTGTGCTCACCCTAATATAAATAATCATTTGTTCAGGCTGGCTGGAGACAGTCCTTCAGAGCGGGCCCTTAAGAGCAGCTGGTATCGATCCCTGTCTCTCCTGACATACATTCAAACGAAATATCAGCGAAAACAACATTTTTTATTTATTTATTTATTTTTTTTGTAAACAATGCAATTTGTTAACATTATCCGGTGTGTTAGGTATTATGGGAAAACAATGAACAATGCATTTTACAGCATTTAAAAATTCTTTAGGGGTCTAAATATGCTCATTTACATGCCTTTAAAGTTTCAAATCATACCTGTCAACATTGGGATGTGAAAATAAGGAATAACCCCTACTGGCCAATAACAAAACAAAACAAAAAATCCACAAATTACTAAATATGTTAATCTGGATTAGTTTCATTGTAAATATACAGTTGAAATGGTCAGTAATACCTTTTTTCTTAAAATTATTATTATTTACAACTAATAGCATTTACAATTACTACTATTTATGCTCATTTTCATAAAAGAAAACCCACAAGATCGACATGTTTAGATATTAATATTATTATTACTATTATGTGTATTTGTGTGTTCAAACTCGCATCCAAATCCCAGAGTGTCCACTTTCGCTCGGCTTCAAATCACGAGTGCAGAATCCGTTTGGAAAACAGTGTCTATGAAGCGCACCTGACAGTCACACCGCTACATGAACTGACTGTTTTGAGGATTGCATAGGAGGGGCAACGGCGCCTGTAATAGAAAGAAAGGGAATCCTGACTTTTTATGCCTTTCATGCCTAAATAAAATGAAAGCACAGAACAAATTCACATTTCAGAGCAAGGGATGTTCCTTGGTAGTTTGGCGGTATGGGTTGCATACAGGGTGGATTGGCTCAATGATGTTTATTGTCACCCTTTATAGAACGATTTAAATATCAGGATAAATACGAGAAAACACCTTTACAGAATGATAGCGGGAAAGAACTGTAAAATATGGGAGAATCTCGGGGAAAATGGGAGTGTTGACAGGTATGATTAAAATATATTAGGATATTAAGTCAAATAAGTTAGGCTTAAAGTACATCCAGGAGGCTGTTATTGCAGAATAAAGCCTGACAGGCTTTTCTGTAGCTCAATTTAAAGTTGGAGGGATGTTGTATAAACTGAAGGGCTTAATTCTGCACAAACAACCATCCTGGATGTACTTTACCCTGCTTATTCAAATCTGTTTGCCACAAAACCTTAAAATTAGATACAAAACAGTTCTGAGGCATAATAGTATAGTAATTCTTTAATTAAACATAAAGCTGACAGAAATGAAAACAACTGATGCAGTATTTATTAACCTGTGTATTATTCAGTCACAAGATAGCACCAAAGTGTTAAAAGGCAAAGTAGCAGAAACAAAAACTAGCTGAATAAAGCATACACTGACCAACATTCATTCATTCATTCATTCATTCATTCATTCATTCATTCATCTTGTCGGCTTAGTCCCTTTATTAATCTGGGGTTGCCTCAGCGGAATGAACAGCCAACTTATTTAGCACGTTTTTACGCAGCGGATGCCCTTCCAGCCGCAACCCATCTCTGGGAAACATCCACAAACACTCATTCACACACACGCACTCATACACTACGGGCAATTTAGTCTCCCCAATTCACCTTTACCTCATGTCTTTGGACTGTGGGGGACACCAGAGCACCCGAAGGAAACCCACACGAATGCAGGGAGAACATGCAAACTCCACTGATCAACATATTTATTCAAAAGATGGTGCCAAACAGTCAAAAACCATGGTGTGACAAAGCAGTAGATGCATATGAATGTGAATGTAAGTATATGGATTTAAAGGTATTTACTGACGGACAAGGTTATTTAAAGTTCCTGGATGAACCTGCAATACTTAGCAATTGTTATCTCGGGATAACATGCCTTGGAATGTCATGACTGACCAATTAAAATTGAGTATTCCAGACAGCCATTTAATAAGCAATATTAATAGAGGCTGTAAAAATCATCCCTGCAGGCACACATCATAAGACGTAAATTTTAGGTCAAATTTAGGTGATGACATCAGATGACTAAAATTCAATGTCTAGCCAGCGTCTAGTATGGCGTCTAGTAATGATGTCAATTTACGCTGATATTTGGTTGATTTTAGGTTGTGTTGGAAAGTGACCAAAATCCAATGTCTAATAGATGTCATAATGTTCACACAACGTCAATGAGTAAAATGATTAGAAAGTGATACTTGGTTTATTTTAGGTTGATTTTAGGTTGGACATTGATGTCGGCCTGACATTGGGCTCTGATGTCAAACCAAATTTTTATTTCCAAACAAAATCCAACGTCCCCACCACATTGGGGTATGTAGGGGTACAATGTCAATATGACGTCATGTTGATGTCCTGTGCCTGCAGGGATTGTTTGTTGTTAGATCAGCTTATCCAATGAATAAGTTGATGGGTTGGGTAGTTCAATAATATTGATTAAGCTAATTTTGGAGCGAAATATTACGTTTAAAAGTTTGTTATTTGATCAAATGCATCCTTTGTAGGCATAAGATGTTTTTAAAAAAAGAAAGTAGTGTACACATATTTAGCCTGATCTCATGAGAAAACTATTTTTATTTTTTTTTTTACGTTTTTTCAGTTTAGTGGCCAATTCAGTCATACGAAAATGAACAATTTTAAAAAGGAGCTGTGACACCCAACCCGTACCTAAACCCAACCATTATTGGGTTTAAAGAAATCCAACTAAATTGTTCAAATGAGACTGTAAAAATTCATAAAAATTAGCCACTAGATCAAAAAGTTATGAGTTGCTGTGAGATTGTGATGCATTTATTATGTGCACATAAATAAAATATTTTTCTTTTCCTTTTATATATTGTCAAGACATCACTTTTAAATTTGATCTATTTTTAACTTGGCTTTTTAAAATCGAAAAGCTTATATTCCTACAAACAGCAAGGGAGAACTTAATACAGTGGCCTAAAACATTTGTTGAAATATGTATTGTTGTAGCACTGAAGTGATACAAAGGGGATTTATTAAAAGAAGAAACTGTCTAAGAGCTAAACAACAGCAAGCTGTCAGCACACTAATTAAAACAACACTACTGAATATATCTAAAGCTAAAAAAACACAAAACAGTGTATAAGAAAACATCTATTCAACCTTTGTGACCCATTCTTAATTCAAAGCAAATCTGACAGAAAAAGAAGAAAACGAGACATACTTTTTGCATCGCCTATTCTAAGCCCCCTTTTTCCCTTTCAATCACAGAAAAAAAAATGACAGCTCCACAGATGCCAATCACAATTTTCATTCAAGGCCCGGGCAACATAAATCCAATTAAGTTCTCCCCAAATACAACATTTATGAAGCTTAAATGTCTTTGTGGAGCAAGGAGGACACAGGCTGAGGAGCTCATCAGCTTTTCCTTTCTCTCCCTCTCCCATCATCCCCGCCGTCCCTGTGATTTCCATAAATATAAATCCACTATTTACTCTCGTCCCTGGCAAATTCAACCAAGAAGATTTCCATTCTTGCTAGAAAAGACCTCCATTTGGAAATGTCCAATCTTGCTTGAATGGTGGGTGGGAGGAGGAGAGAGACTTCTGGCATAATCATCGCTTTCTCAATCCTATTGTGCGGCTGCGCATTAAACGGTTAAAGTCATGCGAAACTGTGAGGGACTAAGAAGAGATTTGTAGTGGGAAATCATTTCCAATGTACTTCCTTGAAGTCAAGGTCAGAGTATGCATAAGACGAGACAGAGACAGTAAGGCGGAGAACGAATCGAGTCCATTGTCATCTATCATACTTTCCAGGAATCCCATTATACCTGGGGAGAAAACTTCATACATTTGCACATTTTGGTTTGAGTTCAAAGTGTCATCCATGCCAAAGCAAGGGCATGTGTGCGAAAAGCAACTCTGCGAATCACTATTAAACCATATGTGCACCATGAATACATTATTCATTTCCTCCTCAGAGGAAGGAAGGAAGAAGATAGGGGACAATGTGACCCCATTATAGAAAGCCATCTCTAATGAATAAAGGGCCAATAAGGTCTGTAATATATGGAAATCGGATTGTCCCATTATTCTACCGGCCAGTTACAGTCTTCTCATTCTGGCCAGAAGGGGTGATGTAAAGACAAAGATGTAACCCGTGTTAAGTAAGTTACAGAGAAGGGTATAAACGGAGGGTACTGTTTTCATTTATTTAATGTCTTTGAATGACATGAAGACCAGCCTCCTGTGCTTTATGAATGTCAACTACAGCTACACCAAACCTAAACTCAGCCTACTTGTGGCGTAAGTCCCTCCCACTCTGAGGTCTCCGGGCTGCAGAGATACCTATTTGAAGTTATCACAAAAAAAGCAATTCATTACTAATAACAAATGCATTTTAATTGCTGGTCACACTTTATTTTGATGGTCTGTTTGTTAAATTGCATTTACATGCCAACTAATTCTCATAAAATATAAGTAGGTTGGGGTTAGGGTTTGAGTTAAGGTTAGGGTTAGTGTAAGTTGACATGTACTTGCTAAGTTTCTTATAGTCAGTAAGTTAAATGTTTGTGGAAGGAATATCAACAGATATTAACCAGTCTACTAACATTAAAAGGGACCATCAAAATAAAGTGTTACCAAATTGCTTGTCTAATGACTTAGTAACTTAGTTATAAGTAACTTTAGTATAAGTAATTGGATTACTTGACTCAATACTAAAAATCCACTCAAATCCCAATAAAAATCTATCTGTTATTATTATTATTTTTATTATTATATTTTACATGTTAACCACACAGGACATTTTAAATTTGTTTTTTAAAAATGTAATTCAAAGTAATGACACCATATTCCAAACACATCTAATATTGTTATAAATTAACATAACATTGTTTCTAAAGCAAGCAAAACATTCTTAGTTGAAAATGAGTTAATTTGCAACATATCTGAATACAATATCTATCTATCTATCTATCTATCTATCTATCTATCTATCTATCTATCTATCTATCTATCTATCTATCTATCTATCTATCTATCTATCTATCTATCTATCTATCTATCTATCTATCTATCTATCTATCTATCTATCTATCTATCTATCTATCTATCTATCTATCTATCTATCTATATACAGCAGTTCTGTCTGGTTCTTGAATTTAATTGGCTGATAGCTGTGCAATAATCTGTAATATCAGAACTCGTACAGCCTCTTCACTATTGTGTATTATTCTGCCCACATAGAGTGACAACAGATCAATAAACTCACTAAAGTGTTGACAAAAATTACTGCTTTTGGACAACATAATGAACTTTTAAAGCTTTTTAGTTGAGAATGTAGTTGTTTAGATTGCAATTATAGTAGATTTTTAAGAATAGTGCATATTTTAAATATTTATAATTGCTGCAGCCATTAGCCTGTCAATGAGCAGAGCAAAGACGGTTGTCGTTGTTCATCCACAAGACGGTGACAGAGATCGCATGATAAGTCCTTAGAGGAAAAAAAACCTTTTAAAGTCAAACTACTTGAATAAATCATTATTAAACAGGTAAGTGACATTCTAAGTCAATCTCATTCTTTTGTATGTTGTAGTGCTGTGTTTATACAACATAATTTTAGTGTGTTAAGTGTGAGATGGGACTCATATCAGGAATGTGTGTATTTTGTGTTTTCCACTCTTTGTATAACCCTGTGTTATTTTTGGGTTGGCCATCTGTTTGTTTTTAATGAGTCTCCTCATGAGATACTGCAGACTAGTTCAGTAAAAAGAAAGAAAGAAGAAATGCCCGCATGTGTTTAGCGTTGTTCCTTATCGCAAGCACAACAGTAATCTGGTAGTGTTTGTGCTGATTTGGCCTTTTCAGGGTTAACAAAGAGCAACAGAGAAATACTGGTAAATCTTTGTAGACTGATGTCATTTCATAGCGTTTACCCTTATAATCTTAAAATGTAAGCAAAATCACCTGTTTTTGCATCACTTTAGACATTACGCTAGAGAATCATTCAAACACTAGCTCTTAAGTGATGTTTGTGAAGTAGCAAGGGTTTCTGCTGTTCTGCCGTCAGCTGCAGATGTGAAAGAATGGCAGAAGAAAGTAGTTCCTCTTACAAAAGGATTTTTAGGCTCTCTATGTTTAACTTTCTTTTTTATTTACACAATTATGCTGTTGAATAGTTGTAAAAACAAAATATAACATTCGTAGCAGTCCCATCAATGCCGATGTACAGCCATATCGCACTGCTACTCATGTGATATTGCTCATATACATGTATAAATACAATTTCTTGCTTCTCTAAATTTATATCTTATATTGGCATGAACTAATATCTCAATTAGATTTTTATGAGCAAATCATTAATTTAAAAATAGAATAGTTCTGCAAAATATATACTCTCAAACTATATTATTCTGCTTTTCTAAATTGATTTATACAAAGATATTGAATTTGTGTACAGTTTTTAAGGCTCGTACATTCTAAGTAACTGTAATCAAATTAGATAAAAGCAAAAAGTAATCTCTTATCAGCAGAACTAAGTAACTAGTTAGCCTACTTTGTAACTAATTACACCCAACACCGGATGCAATAGAGCTCCCAGAAGTAACTTCCAGACTGGCTGGGGTTATAAAGTAATTTAACCCAGCAGCTAACGCATGTCTCAGAGGCAGCGAGGTGAATCACTTGCCTCGTTTCCATTAACGCCAATGCGTTGGGTTTACTACTCTTTCTTCTCACCTCAATCAATCAGAAAGAAGTCGGTGGAAGAAAGCTCTGACTTCTCAGCAGATCAGTCATTGCACAAATGAGCTGTGATCCAGATAGAGGGCCTGCTTTCATCTTGTAACAGGCGGTAAGATCTATATTAAGGCTTCTTAGCTGCGTACGCTTCACACATGCGAATGCGCCAAAGCTAGGTTGCTCAGCCAGCAGTCGAGGTAAGAGGTAATAAAGTATTCAAATAAAAGGACGGAGGAATTCAGAAAGCCAGAAGGATTCTCATCCACAGTGGATGGAAGGCAGCCCGCTCATTACGCGCCCGTCACGTATATGCGTCTCTCTTTCAGCAAATGGAGACTGAACGGATGCATTTGTCTTCCCCTCCTGTGCCTCATGAAAACGCCTCAGCCTTCTCCTTCAGAAGTAAAGTTAGCAAATTGGCAGAGGAGACGTCACCCCTCTAGCAACACAGCTCTGACGGAAGAGTCTTAGCCCACGCGAGAGGCTCGGGTGTGCGCGAGGAGAGAGAAACGTCAGCTTAACTTTGGCTTGTTAACCGCTTTAGGCAGATGTTATGTACTGTAGGGGGACTTTTCACAGAGAATTGAAGGGGAAGATAAACAACATACGGGGGACTTACAGGACTGCCTGGTACACCAGACTGAGTTAAACAGAACTGTTTGTGACAGTGCGCTCGTCGAATATGGAAGGCAACAAATCTCTGTTGTGGTTCTCGGTAGGCATCAAAGAGGCCTGGATCTGCAGAATGGATCGAATTTACGAAACCCACTGAAATGTTTGAGTGTCACATTCATGAGTAATGTTTCCCGGCAAACATTTCTGCTGCCCTTCCTGTGAGAGAGACAAAGAGAGTGAGAATGGAAGTACAGAAATGCGGGTCAGAGTAAAAAGCGAGCCGGTGGGAGTTGGATTTTATTGGTAGCATGGTGTGAAATAAAAACGCTGGAAGTAAAGGCATTCCTCTCTCAAAACTGAACTCTGGTATCATGTGGATCTTCGCATCCTGCTGTCCGACTATCCCGCTTAATTCTCCTCAGAGATTGGCATGTAATGACAAATGTCTCCTAGTGCTCAGACTGTATTACTGAAGATATGAAGGATTTTTATTGATTTTGCGAATTGCGCTTCTCCCGCTCAGATTTTTCATAAGCAGTTTTGCCAAATGACAAATCACTAAATGAACACAACTTCTGTCGCTAGACAAATACAATCCTCCGTTCTTACGTTCAGATTTGTGTTACTTTTAATGTATCTTTATTGCAATTGAATACATTCAAAGTGGCCAGACATGGATTTAGAATGGCTTTTCTTTTCATACAGCTATGGCGGAAAATAAATTAAGGCACCAGCAAAAACACACACACATGCACACGTACATGCACACATTCTGTCAAGCTGTCAGTTTCAGTAACTATTTTGTCTGGCGTCTCTTTATATAAATGCAAATATGTTCTGCGATAAGAGTCAAAAACTGACTCACATATGCTATTTTATTGAGGAGTAATTGCTGATTTTAAAATGTAATTATTGGTTAACATTATTTCCTTTTAATATTATTAGCATGTTTAAATTATCTTTTACATCTTTTTGAGCAAACACACAAATTGATTCACCGCATACATACATTAAGTATTTATTGGTTTGGTAGTTTTCCCATAGTTGACTCTACGCCACAAAAGGGTTTGAGGACAACAGATGTGAGGATCCACCGGGGATGGCTGATGTGAATCTGATGTTTTGACACAGTTTCAAGAGTTATAAACACTTAACTGATGATTGATTATAAAATATGTTTAGCATGCTGTCCTAGGAGAGAGCCCTGAGCTCATAAGATCCACGAGCCCGAGGCTCAGGTAGGTCTCGAGAACTCCCTTGTTAATTCCCCTGCTATGGCTAATGAAAAATTAGGGATTGCTACAGAGAGATATACTACTTAATAAAAGCTCGTCTGTGGTGCTAATTTGGTTTGGTCAGTTCACCTATGTTTCATGTTTTTGGACTGTTGGAGTAAACCGGAGAACCTGGGGGAAACTCAAGTGAGCAATGGGAGAACGTGTAAACTCCACACAAAAACATCGACTGGCTTGTTAGAGACTTAGACCAGTGATGTTCTTGCTGTGAGGCAACAGTGCTAACCACTGGGCTGCCATGCTGCCCTATCAAGGAAAAAATAAGGAGATAAAGGGTTGGAAGGGGGGATTCTTCAAGCTGAAAATAACTGTGGTAAGGAACTCTGGTTATTTATAATGAGTAAGGAATCATCTGATTGGTGAATCATGCGTTAACTAATGCAGGACCAGCAGAAGTCAATCATAGTAAGCACGTGGTCCATTTAAAATTAGTTTATAAATAAACTTCACGTCAAGATCCTAAAGCGCAAGTATTTTGAAACACTGATCTAAAGCATGAGCTGAAACAGCTAGGTCATGTGACTAAGACAATTCGAAAAACCTAGGTCACGTGACTAAAGTGTTTCGTAACACAAAGTCACTTGACTAAAACGTTTCAAAGCATCGGCCATTTCAAAAGTAGTTCGAGACCTGGCGTATCTATGTTTGATAGACAGGATTGGAAATGTACCTGTATCTTATGTAGCCTAGTGGACCATTATTGAGCGCAGACTAACTGTGCTACAAATGGCCCATGTTCAAATCCGACTCTGAAATTATGACTTGGTGAATTTTAAAAATGTTCATTTTTATCACCAAAACAAGACATAATAATTCACAAAGTGTTCATTCGTATGTCAAACCAATGCTAAGACAAAACACATTACAAGAACAGAGCATATAAAAACGAATGACTATAACTTAATTACACTGAATTCAAACCAATCCTCTCAGCATACTGGTCTGAAAGTCTCAACTCTCCACTAAATCACCACTAGACGGGCAGATCAGTGTAGAGACGGGTTTCAAAACTGACACATTTGCTTTAACTGTTTCATTGTTTCATGAAGTCTCACTTTTCCACATTACTATCCATGTGCAACAACAATTAGGGAGGCAACAATCAAAACAGGGGCAAACAGGAGCATACAGGAAATCTAGAATCATAGTCAAAAACCGGCAAATGTTAAGTACAGTCAGCAAAGAATCAAAATAAATGGTAAAACAAGGCAAAGGTTAAAAATACAGGAAAGCAAGACAGGGATATTACTTATGTGATGCTTTAAACATAAACAAGACTCAGCAAAGAGTGTGTGAATGAGGTGTCCTTATAGTCCTACTAATCAGTCCATCATGAGCTTCCAGCTGTGTGTGTGTAATCAGTGAGTATCAGGAACTTGGGTGTGAGAACAAAGACTTTTGAGAGTTGTACTTCATCTAGTGGCCGATGTGTGGTTCTCCAGTGAACTGCAAGGCATAGATTGCTGTTCAAAATCACATTTTTCACATATTTTACATTAGTGCAGCACTTCTCTTGTCAGTCCGACTCCTGAAATACCTAATGTGTATTGTGATTGGTGAAATGTTTTAAGCATATTATGCCATGCCCGCTTATAACCACAAGTTAAACATTATGTAAATGAGAAACTTGTTTAAAGGTCACAATATATGAAGAGAATAATAAAGAAAATATTTAATATGAGTATTTCCTTTTGGAGTAGAACCTTTAACTTTTAATGCATACAGTTCACATGCTCTCAGTTTAACACTAGATTAAAGACCTATCTTTTTAGTAAAGCGTAAACAAAATGCATGTCATAACGGTATGCTCCATGCAGGTGAGTGGGCTTGACAAACCACCTGTAGGACACAGTCCTCCTGTTTTAATTTGTCAGGTATCTTGTTAGAAATACTCAGATGCTTTATATGTGTGTTTCTACAGTATGCTTGATTATATAACTGGCATTTTCATTTATAGCACATAATTTTTGCATTGATATCTAATATCTCTTGTTAAAACACATAATGAACAGCAGCTATGCTAATTATTTTCTTTGTTCTATACTTCCACTTGGGGATACTCATTCCGAGGCCTCTAAAGATTATGCGGCACGATTAATGTGATCCAAGACCTGTGAAGAGATGATGCTAACTCTTGAGGACCACAAAGGCTACACAAAGGAAGAGATGATGCCAATCATCGAGGACATTGATTGAAAATTGTACTTATTTTGATTGTAATGCAATAACGTGCACCTTTTGTAAAGATGCTTAAAAATGCTATACAAACACAATTGAATTGAATGGAATTAAATTGAATTGAATACACGGTGGGCGAGGCAGTGGTGCAGTAGGTAGTGATGTCGCCTCACAGCAAGAAGGTTGCTGGTTCGAACCTCGGCTCAGTTGGCGTTTCTGTGTGGAGTTTGCATGTTCTCCTTGCCTTCGCATGGGTTTCCTTTGGGTGCTCCGGTTTCCCCCACAGTCCAAAGACATGGGGTACAGGTGAATTAGGTAGCCTAAATTGTCCGTAGTGTATGAGTGTGTGTGTGAATGTGTGTGTGGATGTTTCCCAGAGATGGGTTGCAGCTGGAAGGGCATCTGCTGCGTAAAAACTTGCTGGATAAGTTGGCGGTTCATTCCGCTGTGGCGACCCCGGATTAATAAAGGGACTAAGCCGGCAAGAAAATGAATGAATGAATGAATGAATGCAGTGGCGCAGCAGGTAGTGCTGTCGCCTCACAGCAAGAAGGTTGCTGGTTCAAGCCTCGGCTGGGTCAGTTGGCATTTCTGTTTTGAGTTGAATATTTTCCCTATGTTCGTGTGGGTTCCCTCCGGCTGCTTCAGTTTAGCCCAGAGTCCAAAGACATGCAGAACAGGTGAATTGAGTAGGCTAGATTGTTCATAGTGTATGAGTGTAAATGAGTATCTATGGGTGTTTCCCAGAACTGGTTTGCAGCTGGAAGGGCATCCGCTGCGCAAAACATATGCTGGATAAGTTGGCAGTTCATTGCGCTGTGGCAACCCAAGATTAATAAAGGGACTAAGCCGAAAAGAAAATGAATGAATAATGATGAAATGCATGAATACACGACTACTGTACACACAAGTCAAGTCATCATCTAATAATTAGAGGTGATTAAGCCCATTATTTTCTATAGACAGAAGATGCCTGCAAAGTTGCATATGCTTGTATAAAATATATAGAGAATGTACCAATAGTCAATACAAACAAAAATGAACTAGCACTGCATATATTCAAATCATAAACAAAGGCTGCTTACCATTTTCAATATCAAAGGGGCTAGCGTTATGGAAAAAGAAAATCTCATATCGAAATGCTTGTGTATGAAGACATCACATTATTATAGAAGTACAGACTTCTGCTTGTGCTGTCATGATGTCTTTGTATGCTTTCATTTCTTTTGCTTTTATTCTCATGGATGGAAAAACATCCAGTCAGAAGTGATCTGACTCACTGATGGCCTGATGCCAAATTAACATGCTTAATCCGACAAACTGCCAGCAAAGTGAGCCAGAATAAAGTCAACATTTAGAACATACAGCAAAAAAGTAAAAAATAAAAAATAAAAAAACTTGCCTGATCATCACTTACCAACATTTGGGGAATATTGACTGCTGACTTAACATAGTGTGTTGTGTTAAAAACGACAGCAACTCAATTGATAATCATATACTACTACTACTACTACTAATAACAACAACAATAATACCAAATCTGACCTTCTATATATTAACACTATATATACTAATTTATGAATATTTCCTTTATATTAGTTTGTCTGCAAAATTCTTTCATTTTATCTTTATAGTATATTTGTCTAATGTCATGTAGTTTATATTAATGTTATTCATATTAATAATTGTGTTTTGTTGATATTTTGTTTTATCATTTTAAAATGAGGGGCCGGAGAGATATGACATGCAATATAAGTGATGACACAACAGGATATAAGAACCCATATGCTGTATTTTTCCTCCTTAAGACACCCACATTGGCTTTTTTTACATTAACATGTTAATGTTGTATTTTGAAACTACTTAACATCACAATGTGGCTTTTTAAAAAAAAACATATCCAAATGCTGCATTTAGATGCACAACAAAATCAGTGTATTGCTCATGTAGGCTTTTTCTACATTCTATGTTTTAAACTGGGTAACAATTAGGGATGCATTGATAATATATTTTGGTTTTACGATTATAGTCTGAAGAATAATCATGGTTTCACGGTTGTAACCATTATTAAGCATTTATCAAATTCAAAACATTACTAGTTTAGAAAGTCCTAAAAAACTGTTTTCATTTAAAAGTGTTGTTTATTGCTGCTCCGTAACCAAACACAGCACAAAATAATAATAAAAACAAAAAAATAGTTTATGAATGTTTTGGATTTATACATGAGAAATAATTTTACAATAAAAATAAATGACAGAACAAATATAAGAAAAAAAAAAAGTAATTAAATAATTAATAAAATAGTATTTGTCTAACGTTAATTTAAGCTATATATTAACTAAGAATTTAATGAACTGTTGTTATTATCTGCGTTCATACATAGATAATCATTTGAATAATTTGAAAGAATTCGTCTAACATATATATCATTTGTTTACATTGCACGGAAAGCCACATTCAACTATCACCACTACAGCGTGAAAAATGCATCGGTCCGCTTGCGAGCCGTGCGTGCACCGCTCCTATTATGCACACGTCTCCATTGGAAATAATGAACTTGTGTGTGGAGAAGACGCAATATGTGAATGGCCCTCTGCTATAGTTAATCCAGTGTACGTGTGTATTAGCCTCGCTATAAGCTTGGAACTTTACACTAGCACACAGTTGGCATAACTTTGTTTAATTGCAGCAGTTTCGTTTCGAGCAACAGAAACGCAGCGTTGAGAAGCTTTTTTGATTAATTGACCGTAATTAATTTAATTGCGGTTAACAGTGAAATCGGCTTATCATTGCATCCCTATTAACGATATCAGTGCATTGTACAAAAGGCCTTTTCTACAAACATATCCAAAAGTTTTCGGCTCTGCACACCACTTGCTTAATGTCACCTGACTCCCTCTCTGTGCAGCCTTCAACTGCAGCTTGTGCTGTATTGAACAGACGCACGTCACTTCCTAACTATATCGACTGTTTTTTCGACTGAACCAAATTTATATTTGATGTCTTGGTCACCCTATTTGGAGCAAATTGCACAAATTGCCTTGAGGGGTGGGTTCGGCCTACGGGCTGCCAACTGAATAGCCCTGTTATATTGCATTGCTTTGCACTCTATAAACACAACCAAGCCTTAACAATACACTCTGGACCACCACTTTAAAATGTATATATTATGGTCCATTATGCAATTATGTTCAGAGGCATGAAAAGTGTGTATAATAATATACACACACAATACATTATATATAATAATAGCATTTTAGCTGTTATTATTTGAGAAAACTGACCTACAAAATTAGCTGCAGGCCATTAACTTATACTTGGAAAAAATACCAAAAAAGAAGGCATGTGCAAGCTTAAACATTAAAAATACAGAATTATCCCAGAGAAGCAATGAAAAACATGAAAAGAAAAACTGTGAAAAAAAGTCTGAATGAAACCAAACAGTTTAAAAGCAGTTTCTAAACCATTTAGATAAAGAAACAGACACAAAAGGAGACATTCTAGGCACGCACTAGTCACATGTAGCCAGTAATGCTGACAGCTTGGCAGAGTGGAATAGATATAAGAGGTGTGTTTGATCCCTGACAGGTGGGCACAGGTTGAACCAGTGGCTGCAGAAAATATGAGCTGCCCTCAGGGCTTGGAGGAGGAGTGGGATGCTGGATGAACTACAGTGGGCTGCTCTGGGCACAACATATAGAAGAACCAGCAACCCGAGGGAGAAGGAGAGGCCTGAAGTCCACAGAAAAACAAAATCACAGAGGTCTGAGGATAAAACCTTGCAGCATCTCAGCAATGTTAAAATACTAATCCACATGTGTGCATCAGCAGGCCTGAATGATTGGTTGTAAGACTGTGTAAGTTTGTGTTTTGGAGTGAGAGAGTCTTCAGTCAGCGCTCTGCAGAGGAGATGCAGTGCGCCTGTACATATAAACACAAATAAACACTCCGCCACACTAAGGAAAGCTGATTTTCTCAAGACCTCATATCTACCCCGAAAAATTAATCCACAGCTTAATGCCTGGTATGGCTAGTCTGGGGTGCAACGTGCGGTGATGTGATAGGGGACCAAAAGAGTTTACACACATGCACGTGCACACGCGCACACACACACACTCACACACACAAACACACATGAGAATGTCTCTACTGCAATGGTTCTCCAACTGGGTGAAACAATTTGATTTTATAGAAAGCTGAAAAAAAGCTAAAAAGTTACTTAAAAAAATATATAATCTATCTAAAAAAAAATTAAAAAAATAAATAAATATATAGAATAAAATAAAATAAAATAAAACAAATTAAAAATATATTAAGATATTTACTTAACCAAAAATACAAAACTATTCACTTAAGAATAAACAGATATTGTTATAAAATATAACAAACAAACATAAACATAACAAACAACCAACCAAGCAAACAAACAAACAATTTTAAAAAAAATGTGTTTTTGTTTACCTCTGGCAATAATACACCTAACTTAAAATAAAATAAAATAAAATAAAATAAAATAAAATAAAATAAAATAAAATAAAATAAAATAGGGACAGCACGGTGGTTCAGTGGGTAGAACAATCGCCACACAGCAAGAAGGTCGCCACAAGTCCAAAGACATGCTCTATAATTATTTAATATAATTATATAATTGGTATATAAGTAATTAATTATTAATATAATTAATTAATTGGGTAACCTAATTGGCCGTAGTGTATGTGTATGGATGTTTCCCAGTGATGAGTTGCAGCCCTTCATAAAGAGACTGAGCCGTAAATTAAATTATATTAAATTAAATTAAATTAAATTAAATTAAATTAAATTAAATTAAATTAAATTAAATTAAATTAAATTAAATTAAATTAAATTAAATTTATTCGCCTAACCAAAAATATGAAACTACTCACTTAACAATTAACAGATATTGTTATAATGTATAATTTGATACACAAACAAACAAACAAACAAACAAACAATTTATGACATTGTGTTTTTATTTTTGGCAATTACTCACTAAACCCTTACTTTCAAGATTAAATTAAATTAAACAGTGGGTTTGTTGGGTGGCGCAGTGGGTAGCACGTTCGCCTCACAGCAAGAAGGTCGCTGGTTTGAGCTAGGTCAGTTGGTGTTTTTGTGTGTTTTACCAGTGTTCACGTGGGTTTCTTCCAGATGCTCCGGTTTCCCCCACAGCTCCAAAGACATGCACTATAGGTAAATTGGGTAAGCTAAAATTGTTCGTAGTGTATATCTGTGAAGGAGTGTGTATGAGTGTTTTCCAGTGATGGGATTGGCAGATTTTTTTTTGTCTACATATACACATATATATATATATATATATATATATATATATATATATATATATATATATATATATATATATATATATATATATATATATATATATATATATATATATATACAAAAAATCTGTTTTTCTTTCCACCTGTCTTAAACTGAAATAACACCTCTCTTGCTCATTTCTTATTCACTATTTGCATAAATTTTCTCTAATGTTTGACATCAATTCAATTGAAATCACAATGTGGTTATAAAATAATAGATTAAATATGTCTATAAATGCTTCAATTTACACAAACTGTTTCCGTGTATAAGGAAGCTATGTTTTCACCCACGGTGACGCCCGCTGTTTTTAATTTAAAAGTGCATTTTCGCAATAAAGATCACTATAATTATCACTGATGATAATGTAATCTATTATGAGCATAATACGAGATAAAAGAAACACATTTCTTGTTAAGTTTCAGTGACTTGAGTGCTATTGAGAGGGCCGTGAGGGAACATAAAAAAGAAGAAAAAATAAAGAAGAAAAAAAGCAGCTCAACTGCTTTTGAAGCTGAACTAATACTAAAGTCAGAATCATGGACTGATGTGAACTGTGGTGGAAAAGCTGGTTTAGAACAAAATATGCACACACTCAAACTGAAACGCAATAGGAGAGGATAGAAATAACAGACTTTGTATTAAGGCTCCAGACTTCAAGTTGTGAGTGTTAGAAGCGCAGGTCACTGGTCAAAGTGACATTTTATGAAATCCCTACACGTGAACAAAAATACAGGTTTAATGAGGCCAAAAACAATGGTGCATGGTATAAGGCATGTTTGAATCCACTTCTGCTTTATTTAAGGATAGGAAAAACGTCACTAACATGCTCTTTAAATAACAAAAAATAAAAAATAAAAAATTGCACCAATGACTTTAGACCTGCTTTTAGTTGGCCAATGGCAAGGTTTATTTCAGTAGCTTCAAAATAGCAATGCACCATCAATGCACCTTAACACACTTCCTTTTCAATCCAGCGTGGCCATGGGCGCACAACTGAAGGCAAATGTATTTTCTTTTTAAACAACATGGCACAGGATATTAAAATGATACCTGCACTAGGCTGAAAAAAACTTGCGTCACACCTCATGCCATAATGCACCGGGTTTAGGATAGGACCCAATGTCTTAATGCAGCGGATATGAGTTAGATAATGAAACAAAATGACAGATCAAAAACTAAAGCAAATTAGAGATTGAACAGTGAGGAATATCAAAAGAAAAAAAAAGACCAAAGACTAATAAAAAATGGACTTCAGCCATCATTCCAACATAGGCGCACATGCTCTAACTGAAAGCGGAATACACGCTATACTCGATATACTCTATATAGCAATCTCTCGTGACACAACCTCTCCAATGCGACACCTTGCAAGTCATATGACTCCTATTTATTATAATCTGACAGTAACAGAGGAACGCCGCCAAATGCATGTGAAGTAAGAGTAATGATTTTTCTCTAATAATTTACTTGAGTAAGAGTAAATGTATCTATTTTAAAATCTACTCAAAAAGTACATGTTAACCAACAATTTTACTCAAGTATTTGTAATGAAGTAAATGAAATTCGTTACTACGCACCTCTGAATATAAAACGCAAAAAAAAAACACATGCTCTTGCATTTCTTTCCTTAAAAGTAACACATTTAGTTCTGTATTTATGATTGTAATATTACTTTTTTCAAACACAACTTTATATCTATCTGCCAAATCTCTCTTTATTAATTCTGTCAAATAATTAGGACAGTCAAATAGGTGTAAAAGAGATGTCACTCACTGATATGGGTCACTGGGGTCTGGTCCTTGCAGCTCAGGTGGGATAGGAATACGTTTATAGTACATCTCCCAGTCAAAAGCTCCTCTCATGGCATCCCCAGCTTGCGCTTCATACCCAAAGTGATTATGATCAATCACATCTATCATGGGGCATACAATGGTTTTGGGATTTTGGGCGATTTGATCTGTAAAAAAAAAAAAAAAAAAAGAAGAAGAGGAAAATTAAAAGTTAGGTAAAGCCAGAAATCTATCGCTTCCTTTCTCTGTGGAGAAAAGGAAAGAAGAAAAGAAACGGAAGTCTCTGGAGTCTCCCTCCACTCCTGGATCACTTGCTCTCCTTCGCTCTGCTTGGCTGAGTGTGGCGACCCTGTGAAATTTAAAGCCGCCACAGCCGCCCGGCGATTAGAAACAATTACAGCGCTTCAAAGTAGGTTTGCTCCATGGAGGGCCGAGCAGAAAGGACCCTCGGCCCTTAACTCTATCTCTGTCAGTCAGCAGCCGCTAAGCCGTCCCAGATCTGTCAGCCACACTCTCCCTCAACACCACTGCACTACTGGACCATGGAGATCACAGGGAGAACGGAGAACAGACCTGCAACATTGGGCTTAAACACACAGCAACCAATGCATCATGAAGATTTAAACTCAAGAGCACAATCTGAATGGAACCGAGATGCTTTAAACGGAGAGTTCACCCAAAACTGACATTTACCCCACCCTTTACTTGTTTCAAACACAAAAGAAGATATTTTCAAGAATGCTGAAAACCTGTAACCATTGACTTCCATTGTATTAGATTTTTTTTTTCAGTGGTTAGTGGTTACAGGTTTCAGTCAGTGGTTACAGGTTTTTAGCTTTATTCAATATATCTTCTTTTGTTTGGAACTACATAAGGGTGAGTACACAGTGAGTCATTTTTTTTAGTGAACTATCCCTTTAAGATGAAAAGTTTCATACATTTATGTTTTTTTTTTTTCCACTACCTTTATTGTAGAAAATAATAATAAAAAAATATTGGCTCTCTTTTGAACACAAAAGTGGATATTTCATCACTTCATGCATTCTCTGGGCTGCACGATACTGGAAAAATCTGACATTGCGATATATATTGCGATATGAATACACTACCTGACAAAAGTCTTGTCATCTATCCAAGTTTTAGAAACAACATACTGTATAATAACCTGACTTCTAGTTCTTCTATCATTTTGGCATCAGAAGTGGCATATACGAAAGGCAAAGGTCTCTAGACTATGCTTATTTTACTAAAATGAAATATGATCAGGCATAATTTTTTTTATTATGTCATCAGGACAGTAATGTCTGACTTTGCACAGACAAAGGACTTGTCAATTAACATAAATATGGTACAGTAAAGAATATGGTGGTGCAGTGGAAAAAGCATTAATATTGTGTATGACTCCCATTAGCTTGGAGGACTGCATCCATACTTCTCTGTAATGACTCAAATAACTTATTAATGAAGTCATCTGGAATGGCAAAGAAAGCATTCTTGCAGGACTCTTCGGATTCATCTTCAATGCCTCCTCCTTCATCTTACCCCAGACATGCTCAATAATGTTCATTCTGGTGACTGGACTGGTCAATCCTGGAGAATCTAGACCTTCTTTGCTTTCAGGAACTTTGATGTGGAGGCTCGCCATGTCAAAAACTTCTCCACCAATCAGGTTAGCACTTTTGTACACGTGCACGGAGCTGCTGAAGTTACAGTTGACAGCACTTGAAGGCGCTCAAGCACAAAACTGTCAATGCGAGTGCACACTGAAGTAGATGCCAAGAGGCGATATGAACGTGCAGTTGCTTATTGCTCTGGTGAACAATAATCATTTTTTCATTGCTAGAGCTGGAGCTGCTACTTCAACCGACCATAACAACAAGCATTACAACTTTGTCTTCATCTTCTGTGTTACAAGCGGGTGTCAGAAGCTTAAAGTTGTGTAGCGCCATCTAATGTCAAGGAGTGATTTTGCATACTCTTCTGCTTGACGCCAGTTAAAATCGCTTGGGTTTGAATCCAGAAAAACGTCTTAAAGTGCTGACAATAAACGCAAACAAAAAGCGTCTGTGTATGACATATTGTGCAGCCCTACTAGTGTCTTTGTTGTTTGATAGAGAAATAATTATTTATCTGTCTTTGAAATAAATAAATGAATGAGTAAATGACAGTTTTCATTCATAAAGTTTAAAATAATTTCGATTTCTAGTTTTATGCTGTTCTTCTGAACTTTCTATTGATAGAAGGATCCAGATTGATGATAATGAAGGACACACAAACAACACAACATACAATTGATTTCTATTTGTCTTTTTAAGTGCTCTTTTTACTGCATGTTTAATCAAATAAATGCTTAGTGAGCACACTTTTTATTATTATTTAAACACATTTAGCTGAACCCAAAATGTGAACTATTGGTTTGTATGAATAATATTTTTTTCCCTCTAAAATGACTGAAAATCAAATTGGATGGAAATAACATTGATGGATGCCATTTTCAACCCCTTTTTCTAGCTAATGGGAAATGTGACAAATTATATCTTTAAAAGCATAAAGTCATATTTTTACATATTTAGAACAATTTGACAAAATTACACAGCTCGGGTGGAAACCAGTGTGCTAAAAAACAAGGAATATTTAACTCGATTTTCCATTTTCACAAATCAAGTCTTGTGCTGCATCTCAAGCTCTTCACTGACACTGTAATCTTATAAAAGAGTACACTACGTTCTCACGAAGCTTGAGGGAGAAAGTGCCATAACTTCTTGAAAAATTGATATTTTACATTTATTCTACATTAAATATTGAAACTGGGTTTATTTCACTATTTGTTTAGATTATAAAAATTGTAATACATGAAACCTCTCCGCCTGAGCATTTTTCAAGTTGCCAGATAGCTTTTGGTAAGGTTAGACATTTTTGTTGAATGTTTGGTGATTGCGATAGTTTACATATTCTCAGATTATGGATGGTTTAAACTGCTTCTTTCACTTGTTGTGAAACTTGGATCTGGCGAACATGTATATTTTATTTTGTGTATTAGAATGAAAACATAGAGTTGTGGGTCTAAAAAGTCAATGAAATGGAAGTGTTGTGCCAATTAGGTCTAAAAAAGTTGATTGTAACAAATGAAAAGTTTCACACATTTATGGGTGTTTTTTTCACTACCTTTATTGTAGAAAATATTGTAGATTAAAACTTATCTGTTTTCTCAGTGTTGGGTTGTAGCTGGAAGGGCATCTGCTGTGTAAAACATATGCTGGATAAGTTGGTGGTTCATTCCGCTGTGGCAACCCCAGATTATTAAGGGAATAAGCCGAAAAGAAAATGAATGAAAGAATGAATGAATGAAAAGGCATCTGTATTTGCTTTTATTGCACTTTTGAACACAAATGTGGGAATGTTTACTCTTTATTTTGATGATTTTGATACATGTTCTCAGATTATGCACCTATGATCGATTTCTATTGCTGCTTTCACTTGTTGTTGGATCTGGAGAACCTGTATATTTTATTTGTGTAATGGAATGAAAACATGGAGCTGCACGAAATTATATCAACAACATGGAAACGTGCTGATTAGGTCTAAAAAAAGGAAGTTAATTGTAATAAATTGAAAGTTTAATATATTTATGGGTGCTTTTTCCACTACCTTTACTGTAGAAAATATTGTTTTTTTTTTATACTTTGCTGACCAATTGACTGATTTTATAATAGATTTTCTTAAAACGTACGACATTATTATTTTTTTTAAATTCTTGTATTATGCAGTGCACATAAAATACACAAAAACTTCAACATATATTATCATTTTTTTGTATCTCAAGAATTATTGGACTCACAAAATCCTAGAGGGAATGACAAATGTTTTGTCCAATAATGAGTATTCAGCTAAAACATTAATTCTGATTCTGATTTTAAGGGTTAAAACAGCAAAGAATATTATACATTCAGAAAAATGTAATTCATTTATTATTATTATTATTATTATTATTATTATTATTATTATTAACTATTTGTTAATGATTTTATTAATAATGATAACAACAACAACAACAAAAACAAATAAATTTTAAATTATTTTAAATTCAATCTGTTTCTTTATGCAAGGAAAAAACTACACTAACACTCTCTCCTCAACATTTATTTATGTATTGTATTATGTATTTTTATAATTTAAGTCTAATAAAAGAATTAAAGCAATGAAAATATATAAAAGGTACTATCTGAAGTACACTCAAAAAATATCTGTTATCTGTTATTTTGTGATTCACAAGTGTTTTCCGTTTATTTACTGTTGTAAATTGCATTATGGGACCCCAATCTTTGCTCTGTTGACTTTTAATGTTGAAAATTCAACTCTACATTTAACAAAGTGACTTTTATTGACATTTTTGTAGTTTGAAATAATCTACAATGTATAAAAAATAACATATAAAAAAAATGTCAGTAAAATAACAGAAAATGTTCTGGCAGTTTATTACAAGGTTTTTGTACCTTTATATACAACAAGAAAGCGGAAAATGCATCACTTTAAACTACTAAAAATGTTAATAAAAGTCACTTTTTTGATCTCTGAAGGTTAAAAGCTGTTGAAAGATTATTAAAGAAAGATCAAGCTCTCATAAAGCAATTCAAATACATAAATAGGAAAAAAAAAGGATCACAAAATATGGAAAACTGTTAATTTATTATATATTTTTACGGTGTAGTAACCCTTTAAATGTGATCGACAAAACCTAAAAAGATTTTGGGAAGACATCTGGGTTTAAAGAAACAACTTCATATTTGTTTTTACTCCCTGAATAGGCTACAACTCCATCAACAACTGTCCAGATGATGTGACGGCACACATGAACCACTTCTCCTCTTTACTGATATCTAAGTGTGGTCAGAGTAATTTAGCCAGGTCTGGCCATGCTCAATCATTTTTAGTTTAAGTGGTCAACAAGTCAAGAGCTGCAGGATTAGATTCCAGTGGTTTTATTCCAATTAGATTTTTTATGGTTGCTTTTTCTTTTGCTGAATAATAAATGAAAGCTATTTTGGTTGTATACCAGTAGCTCAACCACAACTGAGCAAAAATTACAAGAATACAAATGTATTGCAGTGCAATGCGACAAATAGCTGTAGTTACATGCAGAATTTACTGTCAGCTTTGTGTCATTAGTAAGACTAAAAGGACGTCTTCTGTCGAGAGCTGATGGCTTTGCATTTGTTTATGTGTGTGTGTGTCAGTTCAAAAACAGGCTTTCCTAAAAAGCAAGCACGCAAACAACCTGCTTTCTGCTGCCAACACTCACATATCACACCTTTGTTTTCTCTCTGGCATCGAGTATCCATTTCTTACTGCAAGAAGACGCTCTGCTGTAGCATTTACTGGGGCACAATCCTTTGTTTGATTCTTTATCCTGTAGCAAACATATATAAGTAGTCTAAATTTGTAATCCAAATCTGCCAAGTTGAGGAAAACAAATGGAGAGGAATTTTTAGAAAAAAACTTTTTTTTAAGAACAGCGAATCAGCACCAAACTAGAAAGCCAGAGTACATATTTCAAACAGTTTGATGAACAGAAATGATAGAAAAACAAAAATAAATAAATAAATAAAATAATCACAGATGGAAATAATAATACATACAAATGTATATTGGGCTTTTTTTTTTTGTTCTCAGCATGCTGGAAGTGGCCTCAACTTTCAAAATGTTCTACAGAAGATTTAAGGGACTAGTTCACGCAAAATGAACTTTCAAGACTTCACAATTAGCTGCTGATTGATAATAAAGCTTGTTTGGCATGCTGTCCCGGGAGAGAGTTCTGAGCTTATAAGATCCTCGAGCCCTGGGCTCCCTCTTGTTAGCAGGGCGAAAGGGGAGTTTAAGCCCAGGTAGATCTCGATGAGCTCCTCCGATTTATTAATGGCTAATGACAGATTATACTACTTAATAAGAGCTCCTCTATAGTGCCAACTTTGTATGGTCAGAATTATTTATGTTGCGTGTTTTTAGAATGTGAGAGAAAACCGAGGAACCCAGGGGAAACCCACATGGGGAGAACATGCAAACTCCGCACAGTAATGTCATCTCGTCCAGTAAGGACTTTTAACCAGTGACATTCTTGCTGTGAGGCAACAGTGTTAATCACAGGTTCGCCGTATCTTAAAACAATGAAGAATACGGAAGCAGAAGTAGGATTAGGAGTGGGTATTCTTCAAGATGAAGATGCTGAGGTAAGAAATTCTGGATATTCATAGTGAATTAGGAATCGTCTGATTGGTAAATCGTGTTAGCTAATGCGGGACCAGCCGTGGGCAATCATAAGCACTTGCTCCTCTCAAAATTAGTTTACAAATAAACTTCACTTCCCATCATTTGCTCAACTCCATTTGTTCCAAACAAGTTTGAGCTTTTTTCTTCTGCTGAAAGCAAAATAAAACAATAAGGAATGTTGGTAACATCTGTTTTTGGTGTTCATGAATAAAGAAACTCACAACAGTTTTCCAACACATTAGGGTATGGAAATGGTGAATAAAATTGAAAATACTATGCCCATTATTGTTGGAATCATCTTCCAGAAATGATCAGATGTGCTCCAACATTAGGCACATTCCAATCAAGACTTAAAACACATCTGTTTAGCTGTGCCTTAACTGAATGAGCACTGTGGTAAGTCCGACAGATTACACTATTATGACTTTATTTTCTTTTTTATTCCTTAAAACCTGTTTTAAAACATTTTAATCTGTTTTTATCGGTTTTAATAATTCGATTTTTTGTTGTTTTGTCTCTTATACTTATTTCTTTTATTCTTTAAATTACCATTGTGTATGAAATGTGCTATATAAATAAACTTGCCTTGCCTTGCCTTTAAGTCTTATTCATTCTGGGCTGGTTCAGTTTTTCCCCCCCCACAACCTTAGTTATATAATTACATAGCAAATGATTTGTTGTTTAGTGATACTCTGAGAAAATGTTATCCCGTTCAATCACTCATTTTCACATAAACACTTCTCATCTAGTTTGACCCTCAGTTAATACTGTAACTAAAGCTAAAATTTCACATTGTGCTGTCTGGGGCACCTTCATTACAGATTTTTGCCAACTTTCTAGGTAACAGTTGGTGGCACAAATGCTGTTGGCATGCCATCTGACATAAAACAATAATTAAGTTAATAACGAGAACAAGGAAAAAATGCCACTGGAGTGTCAGCTTTAGATTTGAATCTATTGTTTTGATTAGAATATTTTATCAAATGTATAAACTGTATAATATGTTATAAAAAAACAGTTCCTTGACTCTGACTTTTTGAGTTGTATTCAAAGCAATTGCAAATGACTCAATAATTACTCTTTAAACACACCTGTGACCTCATTAAACCACTATTTTGGTGCCACAGTGTTAGCTTGTTGCTAGAGTTCCATATATTATGCATTTCAGCAAAATGAATAGTTTATTATATAT
The DNA here is from genome assembly GCF_052040795.2 of Danio rerio. Lineage (NCBI taxonomy): Eukaryota > Metazoa > Chordata > Actinopteri > Cypriniformes > Danionidae > Danio > Danio rerio. The sequence goes on along the minus strand of NC_141021.1, from coordinate 40,405,673 downwards.
GTAAGAATGGGTTTTTAACAAAAGCAGTTTGAACTGTAGTTCTGCCTAATGACTAAAAGTTATCAGTATGATGAAAAACTGTACATTTCTAGTCAAACCATCCTTCTGCAATCTCAAAACAGAAAAAAGGGCAGTTAAAATAGCTAAAAATGTGGAAGAGTGTTGCTATTTTGTGATTTGAATTGTATTGCAATATGTTAAATCAAAAGTAATTCACAGAATACTTGAAAATGAAATGATTTAATGTCAATAGTTCTCTATGGATAAACTAAATGAGTTACAAATAACTATAAAATGATAGAACATGAAATGGATATAATCATATGATTTTAAATGTACCCAGCTTAAATGAATAAATCAATGAATGAATCAGTCAATACATATATATTCAGCTTTAAAGTATGTATTGTGTGGTTACTTTTTCCACATTGTCATCCTATGTTTTGGTCTTTAGCACCACATTATCTATCAGAAATTGTGCTAATTTACTCCTCTAGAAAATATCTTGTTTTCAGGATCCTTTGGTGAATATAAAGTTCAAAATGGCAGCATTTAATTGAAAAATAAATATTTTATACCACTATAAAACACATAACCTTCCGCTACACTCAGAGAACAGCTATTTCAAACCCTATTAAAAATGGCAAAGATCACAACCTCACGATGAAAATTGTAGATATTTTTTTTTAATAGTTAATAACTGTTAAAAGCAAACAAGCCTTTACCAGTCAGTACTTGAAAACCATTTTACCAAGCCACTGTAACAACTAGGATAGTCTGTGTATATACTGTGCCTCAAAATAATCACCATTTTTGACAGCTACAAAGAATAAGTCAAATAAATAACACTTCTTGAGCATTCAAAAAGGTCAAAATACACACCCTGTTCCTATTAAATGTTTTTCAACATTTGCAAAAATATCTAGAGAAAAACAATAGTTGGGAAAATGTAAAATATGTGACAGTGTTCGATCTAAACTTTTTCAATTCAATTCAATTCAGCTTTATTTGTATAGCGCTTTTACAATGTAGATTGTGTCAAAGCAGCTTCACATAAATGGTCATAGTAACTGGAACAGTGTGGTTCAGTAACTGGAACAGTGTGGTTCAGGTTTTAGTGTTTAAGTCAACAATGTTGACAGCAAGGCTGTTTATTAGGTAAATTAGACAAACTGGTGTCAATATAGAGTGCAACAATAAGTGCCATGTACAGTGCTTTTGTATTTGTAAAGTATTTAAAACATGAAAAGCATTTGACTTTTTATTATAATATATAAAATATATATTGTTTGCAGTATTGTCTCTAATTTTATTGATGATTCATATTTTCACTACCATTTTCATTCAAATTACAGCAATTCTGTCATGACAATTCTTGGAGAGTATAGTAATAAATATGTGTATGATAATGTTTATGTGTTTGGTTTTAGTGGCATTGATCTGTGATGCTGCTGTTGCTTTGATTATTGGTGCAGAGCAAGTATCAAGACTTGCTACTGCCAGAGAATTCACAGGCGTGCTGTCTGAGAATATAACACACTGCTGCTGCAACAGAACATGACGACAAAACCAATGAAAACAAGATTCTAAGTTGCATTGGCAAGATGCATTTATCCACATGAGCTGACCAAATGAAATAAACAATCCCAAAACAAGCACATCTATCACCAAGACATGTTTATATTTTTTATTTTTTCATCATGAGCCATGGGACTGCATGTTTACTATCTATATACACCTGAGCAACCTAGGTGAATGGCTTAATACTAAATCTGCATAGTATGTGCAATATGTATTCTTGTTACAAAATATCACGTAGGAGGTGAACAAAAAGTTGAACCCAGCAATCACCTGAGCAAGTATAGATGAAAACTATGATTATATCATTGACATGCTCTTTAGCTAACTTCATTCACAATATGAATGGCTGCTGGTGCCTCAAAAGTGAAAATCCAACATTTAAATAGACTTGAGAGAGAAAATGGAGTGAACAATAAGACGAAGAGCCTAAACATTCACAATGAACTCTTTCAACATTGTTCAAAGGAGTCCTGACTCACTTCCATCATCGTTGCACCATGAAAAAAACACACACACACAAATGCAGCAAACCTCCCACATCCTCAAACATCATCCTGCTCTCACTGTGTGACAGTTAAGAAAGAGTTTTAGTATCCATGATATAAAAGACAAGAACCGAGATCCTGCCTGGCCATTGACATGACACATATAAGCTACAAAATATGCTACAACAGCATGTATGAAGTAGGGTGTGTTATTAGTCACTTATTCAGTATTCAACTGTCTTAGCCAAGGCATTAGCATAGCTAATGGAACATTGCCCTTCCAACAGCTGAATGGGTCAAATGTTCAAGCATCCAAATATGACATTCATCCACATAACCTCAGTGAAACACTTTAATACATTTAATCTGTTGGTTCTTGAGAACTTTTTTAGAAACACTGCTGTTAAAGTTTACATATACAAAAGTTGCATACAAGCAAATTAAATTGAAACATAACACTTTTTAGACATTAAGCGGATCAACAGCTAATGCACGAGTAAAACATTATCATCACATATTTTTTATTTGTTTTGTCATGTTGGAACATTGGAACAGATTAGATATAACCTTTCAGCCTGGATGCCCAATAAAGTTTCTTGACAGGACTTCAAATTTTCTTTAATCCACCATTCTCCTATGCACTGTTCTAATTATCAAAGTAGTTTTAGTTAAACTGTGAGCAGTCAGAGACTGCCGATAAAAACGTTCACTCTATGAACGCAATAATAATTTGCTGAAACTGTAATTTGGTTGACAATATTCTCCTGATTCCTCAACCATTGAAAATCGAACTGGGTGACAATAGTCTCTTGATTCTTGATTTTGGTGTCTTATAATCCCTTCACACTCCGAATTTACTGCAATAATAGACAAAAACCTATTTTAAAATAGTTGTAAATGAAAGAAAGGCTTAAGGAGCTAGTCTGTCATTAATTCCGTCATTCTGTCATTAACTACCCCATGTTGTTCCAAACCACCTTTTCAAAGACTAGCTGTTTAAGTCTGTCTTTCATTTACAACTATTTTAAAACAGGGCTTTGTCCATTATTGCAGTAAATTCAGAGTGTAAAGGGATTAAAACACACCAAAATCAAGAATCAAGAGACTATTGTCACCCAGTTCTGTCATTAATTCCGATAATCTGTCGTTAACTACTCTCATGTTTTCCCAAACCACTAAGACCTTTGTGCAGTTTTGGAACACTAATTGAGATATTGTATATGAGAAATAACAGCTCTCTAAATCTCCATGAATTTTTATGTTCAACTTTAAGAATACAATTACAAAAGTGTGTTACAGGCTACCTTGCAGCACCAACTCCAAACAAAATCTGTGCGGACACAATTGTGCTTGAAATGGAAAAGTGGAAAATTAAACTGTCAGGTGCTTTGAGGAGTCTGTAAGTTTATATATATATATATATATATATATATATATATATATATATATATATATATATATATATATATATATATATATATACGTACATACATACATACATACATATGTGTATATATATATATATATATATATATATATATATATTAGGGATGGGAAGATTAATCGATATGTATCGATACGCGGTCATGCGCGTGCACGATGCGAGTGCATCGGTTGAGCAGCAGAGGATGAATGAAATTTTGGAAGCAAATCGAGATGCATCGGTTTTTGCGAGATGCATCGGTTTTTCCGAGATACAGCTTATTTTTTTAATATAGAATGTATTTTTTATTTATTAACAAGTGTTGTCAACCTGTTTTTGGCGCATAATTTAATCGACCTATATAAAGTAAGCCTTAGCAATGGATTTGCGGATGTGTACACTTACACTACAACTCAGTGTATCAGGTGTGCGGATGAAGCTAGTGGTGCGCCCTCAGAAAGCGCGAGAAGCAAAACAAACATTTTATTCCCCACTGAGTTTTAAATCTAAAGTATGACAACATTATGGATTTAAGGATGGACGACTTGACAGGACAGATGCAATTTGCAAAATGTGCCGCGCATCTATAAAATACGCGGGCAGTACGAGTAATCTGAAATCTCACTTGAAGCGGCGCCACGGTGTTGTTGTGAAAGCATTGTGAGAAAAGCATTGCAAGTTTTTTTTTTCCATGCGCAAAAGTTTTGTGCGCTCTATGCCAATAACGGATGTTTTTGCATTGTTCATCTGCAGGGCCGGAGCAAGCTGAACTGCTGCTCTAGGCAGAGGACGATCACGCCGCCCTCAAACCCAATGTGAAAACGAAAGTGACCGGTTATGAAAATGAAGTGACGTGTCGCGGACCTCTATTCTGCCGCCTTATGCGCGGATATAACTGAGGACGCGCGGGTGTCGCGGACCTCTATTCTGCCGCCCTATGCGCGGATATAACTGAGGACGCGCGGGTGTCGCGGACATCTATTCTTCCACCCTATGCGCGGATATAACTGAGGACGCGCGGGTGTCGTGGACCTCTATTCTTCCGCCCTATGCGCGGATATAACTGAGGACGCGCGGGTGTCGTGGACCTCTATTCTTCCGCCCTATGCGCGGATATAACTGAGGACGCGCGGGTGTCGCGGACATCTATTCTTCCACCCTATGCGCGGATATAACTGAGGACGCGCGGGTGTCGTGGACCTCTATTCTTCCGCCCTATGCGCGGATATAACTGAGGACGCGCGGGTGTCGTGGACCTCTATTCTTCCGCCCTATGCGCGGATATAACTGAGGACGCGCGGGTGTCGCGGACCTCTATTCTGCCGCCCTATGCGCGGATATAACTGAGGACGCGCGGGTGTCGTGGACCTCTATTCTTCCGCCCTATGCGCGGATATAACTGAGGACGCGTGGGTGTCGTGGACCTCTATTCTTCCGCCCTATGCGTGGATATAACTAAGGACGCGCGGGTGTCGCGGACCTCTATTCTGCCACCCTATGCGCGGATATAACTGGGTGTTGCGGACGCCGCCCTCTCTATACTGCCGCACTAGGCGGTTTTAAACACCTCCTCCTGTTAATTTTTATTTAATTATAATGATAATAATATTAATAATAATAATGATAAAAATAATGGGTTTCACGGTGGCACAGTAGGTAGTTTGACCACCTCACAGCAAGAAGATTGCTGGTTTTTTATATTTTTATTAGCCTGTTGTTTACAGTGACAGTGATGTTTCAACGCAGCATAACACTGCTAGTTCACCACCTTAAGTTTTGAATAATCAGTGGCAAAATATAGCTTTGTAAAACTTTTCATAGTTAAAGTTAAATCACAATTCTTTTTGTGCAATGCTCAACCTTTATGTTGAAAGAGTGCAAATATATATATTTTAATATATATTGCACTTATCCATTCTGTTTATCTTGAAAATACTTAAATAATATGTGCTATAGGTTCTAAAATGGCCCTCTACTGTAAACTGACACTCTGGCTCTGAGAGAAAAGCCAGTTTGTAAAAAAAGTCTTGGTTTTGCTTGGTTAATAAATAATCAAACTCATTCAATGGCACAGCATCCTCTTTCACATCATCTCATAAACTTGATTTAATTAGTTAGTGCTGAATTATCGCATCGTATCGTGATATGGGTGTGAATCGTATCGTGTCGCATCGCAATATGTCATAAATGTATCGCTAATATATCGGATCGTATTCTTTGTATCGAGATGCGTATCGGATCGGCATTATAGCTTAGATGCCCAACCCTAATATATATATATATATATATATATATATATATATATATATATATATATATACATATATATACATACATACATACATACATACATACATACATATATATATATATATATATATATATATATATATATATATATATATATATATATATATATATATATATATATATATATATATATATATATATATATATACGAGACGAGACATGAGATTGGGGTCACGAGAATGAAACGGGGTTTTTAAGAAATCTTTAATGAAGAAATTTATGAATGGAAAATAGTCCTTTAATATATCAATTTAAATATTAGCAAAATATTTGATGATGTAATAATGGAAATAGAAAAAAATCACCAACTACAAAACAATGTAGGTGCTTTTTTTAAATGTAATGAATAGTCCTTTATTTATCTCTATTTTATTTTATTTCAATTATTTCAATTTTTTTTTGTTTTAATGAATTCTATGCAGTAAAGAACATCCCCTGTACAGTTTCAAATGAGAAATCAAAATCTTTCTACAAATTGAACTTAAATCCCAAGTAATTTTTTGTAGTTTATTTTTACTTTTTTTTTAATGACTTACTTTAATGTTTTACTTTCATTAAGCAAGAATTCATTCGTGCCCCCGTCACAAACTACTAAAGCTACTGAGTTACTGAATGCAAGTATGAAGTAAGAACTGATAGGAGAGTTGTTTTAATGTCATTTGATACCACACACCAAGAGCATAAACATGTGTTTGGTAATGATGAAGGAGTGTGTCTCATGTCTCCAAAAGTTCACTGTATGTGTGTGTGTGTGTGTGTGTGTGTGTGTGTGTGTGTGTGTGTGTGTGTGTGTGTGTGTGTGTGTGTGTGTGTGTTTGTGTAAGAGCAAGCGCTTAGAAATGGGTCTGTGGTCTTTTACTAACTCGGTAGAGAAAAGTGTCAAACAGCTGTGTGTGTATGTCTTATCCTGTCGCAAAATGCATTTGTTCAAGAGGATTATGCCTTTATGCATATTTAAAGTGCTATTCCATTGCATGAACAAGAAGCATGGTTAATGTGTGTGGCTGCAGTTGTAGCTTCTGTTGGACGTGTTAGCCACTGAACTCCCGTAAAAAAAAATAAAAAATCTTCAGTGCTAAATTCACCATCATGCTCCATCATAACATCACTAATCATGAGACAACTTTTTACCTTGACGAGAAATCTTGTCACATTTTAATCTCGCGATTATATATATATTATCTTGAAGTCAATGTAATCATGATAAATGCATTGGACTATGCACATGCACATTTTTCCACTAAAAATCGTATTTAATGATATTCAAAAAATAAATAACTTAATAAAAAATTACCCAATACGTAGTTCTCAATGTATTGTTAGTATTATTTTCTTTCTTTCTTTATTTATTTAATTGATTGATTGATTGATTGATTGATTGATTGATTGATTGATTGACACACAAAGTGCTAGTAGCTGTTGACATCATGGTTTTAATAAAAATTTTTAAAAAATCGACATTAATGTGTAAGTAAAGAGAAAAAAACCCTGCACATATCTTAGAGTGCCTGAGAATGATTAAACTATTAGCAAACTTCCATTTATTTGTGTTAACTACCCCTTTAAAAGTTGGTATCTCTGGCCAGCCATCATTTATAAATAGCCTGGCTGCATCCTCCATAATGAGCAATGGTCTGATGAGAAAACTGGCAGAGGGGAAACAGAAAGCCAAGCCAGTCCTTCACATTACTGATCAGAGCTCTGTTTTAAACAGCCTGCGACGCAATACCTGCCAAGCGCCTGTGCGGCAGCTCCGCTCTAATCATACATGCCAGGCCGCATCCCAGCGTGCCTCTCAAAGGCCATACACAGCGCACTGTAACCAATTAGAGCTCGCCGTGCTGTGCCCACGTCTCTGGGACGGCCGCCTGATGCTCTGCCCGGCGAAGAAACAGACAGATCAAGCCTATGAGCTGGTATCAGATCAATGAGCGTCAATATGTGCGCAACATTTGCTGAAGTAGACATTTTAAAAGATCTTATAACAGGACCACGCACATCAAAAGCTGTCTGGATTTGCAATGCTTATGCGGCGCAGTGGGGAACACTATAGATTCTATCCTCAATGAGTCTGAAAATAAAAAAAGCCTTTTTTTTCCAGTGATAAAAGGAACAAGCCACGGACAAGAAACAAGGAGATGGAGGATTCGTTTTGTTTTTTTAATCAACCAACTGCAGGGGCAAAGACTTTGGATGCGAAAAAGCAATTGAATTTTGAAATTGCTAGATTCAAAAGAGAAAGATAAGCACAACGAACATTCCATGGGATTTTCAGCGGCCTGTGTTTTCTCACAGTGATAGGCATGAAAAATAGAGAAATCTGTGGGTACGTGTAGCTGCCAGGGTTGGTATTTTTCTTTCTTTTTTTATATATACTGTATATCTGGACTCACCAAGCAAGGGTGGCAGCCAGTTGATGTTGGCTTCACAATGAGAATCCAGAAAAGTCAGGACCTCTCCTCTGGCCACAGATGCTCCCAGAAGTCGAGTGCGGATTAGACCCTCTCGCTTCTTAGTGCGCACAATACGGACTTTAGGAAATCTGGACATGTACTCCGCCAGATGTGCCTTCAGGTGCTCTGAAAAAAAAAAACAGAGTAAAAATTACTAGAAAGCACACACTTGATACAAAAAGGAAATGGCATAAGTCTTGGTTTGTGTTCAGTTAAAGGGAAGGGAGATTGATCGCGGTGCAGTGGTGCGGTAATTTAATCTCCGAATTGTTGCTCCATTCTGCCGGCCCAATTCAAGGGCATTAATGTTTAACACCCCGTAAGATTCCACCGCTGTTAACACTTAAATGAATCGGTGAATGTCCTCTGTTTCTAGAATATTAATCAGGACAAACAGACCCAGCGTTAATATATTATCTTAAGTTGCATTCAGTTGCACTGCTTCCAGTGCTGCAAATTAGTTTTCTTTGCAAGTGTATTATTAGGTTTTATTATTAGGTTTGACTGTCTCTGTACATACAAAACATAATTAGACACTTTGAACTGAGTAAATACCAATAAAAGATGTAGGAGAAACTAGGAATATTAGCATGCTAAGTATAGTTTGTTAATACTTGCTCAATAAATATGACTGAAGATCAAATACTTGAAGAAAAACATCTTACTTTACTTTTTCATAATACCATAATATGAAATATAACATGATATAAAATTTACTTGATATTTTTGATCACGTTACACATGTATAAAAAGCATAACAAACACTATAAACAACTCAGAATAAGGACTATAATAGGCTAAATACAGCTTGTTTGATACGTAATGGATGTGCAGCAATTGCGCAATAAAAAGTGAAGAGATGATGCTGACCCTACAAAGACTTAAAGAAATGTTGTAAACTATGCAAGATTTTTGAAGCCAAGACTTAATCCACAAATGCAATTCACTGAACATGAAGTATTATTCATTTAGTCCCTTATTTATCAGGGGCTGCGACTGGAATGAACCGCCAACTATTTCAGCATATGTTTTACACAGCGAATGCCCTTCCAGCTACCATTACATTCACACGCATTCACACACTCATACACTATGGCCAAACTCGATAATCCAATTGACTGACAGGACATGTTTTTGGACTGTGGGGGAAACCTGAGAACCCACGCGAACACGGGGAGAACATGCAAACTCCTCACAGAACTCAAACCAGCAATCTTCTTGCTGTGTGGTGACCATACAAACCTCTGAGCCACCGTGCTGCTTGTACATGTCTATTATTTTATGCTAACAAAATTTATTTTGGAAGGACACTACATACTGTGTAACTGCAGGTTAACTACATTTATTTACTGATAACCCTGTTTAAACTCCTTAACTGTTCTGTTTTTGACTGTAATATAATGTTTTGCACCTTTTTTGAAGCTGTTTTGGAATAATTATTGTGAAAAGTGCTATACATGTAAACTTGAATTGAATTAAATAAAATGACATGCACCATATATCAAAAGGTATATATCTAAAAAAAATATAAAACAATTCTGGAACTACAAATTAACTTTTAAAGATATAATAAAAGAAAATAAAAAAGAAAACTTACAAACTGAAACTTTAACATTGGGCTCTATCATACACCCAACGCAATAAGGCGCAAGACATGTATGCTGTGATTTGTTGCTATTTTCAGAGCAGCACAACTGTAATTTTCACGTTTTGCACCACATTGTTTAAATAACAAATCCATTTGCACCACTTTGTGGACTCATGTATGCGCTGGTCTAAAAAGGAGGTCTGTTATGGTGCACTGTTGGCACGTTGCTATTTTGAGGAGCTTAAATAGACTGCATCATTGAACTAAAAACTAGTTATGCACCTATACAAAATGCTTACATTGCTTAATACATACAGGAAGTATAACAATATACAAACATCTTAACATATGAAAAAAATAAATAAAAGAATTTAAATGTTACCAAACTAATATTTTCTACATGAATATAAAAACCACTACCTCTATGGCTTAATCATGTCAGGGGGCTTATTTCAGTTTCTTTATTACAATGTGCATTTCTATGATATTATTATTATCAGTATTAATTATTATATGCATATTTATATTTGTTTTAATAAAAACAAGTTTAGATTTGTCTACCTGTCGGGTTTTGGAGACGTTTGCATCACCATATGGGGCATAAGAATAGGACGTGTGTTTGGTTATAACTCCACACTTCGTGACCACACTTTGTTATTGCTGTTCATTAATTTATTTGCTGGAGTCTAGAACTGAATTTAGAAATAGTTTTGAAACAAATTTTTGTGCTTACAATATGTATAGGCTAAATCTTCAGTGGAGTGCGTATAACAACATTTCCATACCCCATGAAAGTAAAGAAGTGAAGTAAAGAGTAAGAGTAAGAAGAAAGTAAAGAGGTTGAATGGAGGAGTATCATTCTTTATTCTCGTGCAGCAGATGGTTTGTTTAACTCGCTATTGAAGCTTTCAGTTTTTCCACTTACAAAGTTTGCCAAGTAAATAGCAAATGCGCCATGGCATGACACAATTGACTCTTAAAGGGAATAGGAGATGATACTCTGATTTATTTAATGCATGTTGTGCTCAAAACACACCCATAACTCATTAATAGAATAAGCACAACACTGTTTGACCATGCGCCGGGGCGCAAACTGTATTTTTCTGTCCTTCAAATATCAAAATGGATTCTGACATGCCCTTAATGCTTTTGCGCCATGTGCTTTAGACTTTCCACCTAGATTGGTAAAATAGAGCCCTTAGTATTACACCTACAATTTTGAAGTATAAATTCTAAAATCTAATTTTCTTGGAAAACAGATGGTTATTTGATTTATTTGCAACTCATAGTTTTTACAGTGGGCTCTTATTCAGAAATGCAATTAATGATTCATGTACATCCTCAACATAAAACAAGACAAAATGTGTAAGGATTGTTTGCAATTAGGTACTAGATTAGGTGCGATACTTTTTTTTAAGCTAACACTTCACTGGCATCTTTAACTATGCCAAGTAAACAAAACAAAAAGCAAAACAGATGGGAAAAGCAAATTTTCTCAATGTTAGTTGGGTAGTGGGTAATGCAGTTGACCCTTTTCAGTGACGACACAAAGAAACAGCAAAGGCAGTCATTTCAAAAGCCAAAAAATGGAGAGAGAGAAGTCTTATCTTTCCACACATTACTGTTTGTTCATTTTCAGAAGCAGCAGGAGTTTGCTGCAGCTTGTCGACCATTTGCACATTATTCAAATACAAAGCATTAATACCTACACAAACTCAATCGCCGCTTCCCAGCTGCTGCGTATGTGTGTGTGTGTGATTAAATGCTTTGGAGGTACCAAATGCATGGGTTTTGGATTACCACCAATAACATAAACCCATTAGATGCAGCAACCGTGTTTTGAGGTAGGGTTTAAACTGGAGGGACTAGCGAATTTCTTCATTACCTCTGAAAGCTGTGATGCAGGCAACATTAAAGATATGCACATGAAAAGTGTCACGCTTTGACTGTAAGACTTGTGTGCCGAATTCGACTTCAAGAAGGAATCATTTATACCTTTTAAAAAAAGTTTTCACTTTAAATGTTGTAATGGTTCTTCCTGCTTCACAAATTATTAAGGAGATGTCTTCAAATCAGAATGCAATTTTATTTTCAAAGCACGGAAATTATGTTGGACAGAAAGCATCTGCATGGGTGACAAACATTCATATTAGCTGCCGTGTCCTTAACATGGATGAGCTTAACAACTGGGGATATACAGAACTTGTAACTGACAGCAATGATCGGTGTTTACTTTTTTAAATGTATTTTAACCAGTCATACAGACTAAAAACCTGTAAATGCTACATTAAAAATCCAATTCTACCCATAAAAAGTTTTATTGCAATAAATGGATGTACTTAGATTCATTTAAATAATTTTAAAATGATTCTTCTGTATTTCCTGTAGCAAGTGGCAAACACAGACATTGTTAACGTGCTGCTTAAAGCTTTTCATAGTCAGAAAAAGGACTTTTCAAAGGAAAATTAGCAGATTGTTTACTTTTAATGCAGCACGAAGTCAACAAGGTTTTTAGTTTCACTTGTTTATCATTGTAGTACCTGCTATTGTTTTATGCCAAGCAAATCTAGTGTCGTTAAACAGTGTTCAATTCTCAGATTTGGAGAGAAGCTTTCAAATAATGCAGTAGCAAGAAAGCCACTTGTGTCTGCTTTGCTAAAAAGGAATAAGCTTATCTAAAAAAATCCTGTCAATAAACATTTATTAACTTCACCATAACTCTTTCACACATCAATTTTAAATTGTCTCGCTGTCTCGTTTTTGCTAATTTAAGTGGACTGAACATAATACAATTAAGTTACTCAAAAACTCAAGATTTAGGTTGTTTCAGAAAATTTTTAATAAGCTATTTAAATAAACAGCAAGCATAATTTTTGAGTGTAGAAACTTGTAAAATTGATGTTGACTATCACGTAACCCAATGATTTATGTACATATTGTTTGTTTGTGTTGTTTTTTTCCTATTTCTGCAAATATATACAAACGGCCTAATTATATTGATATTCCGATTCTTAAATATGTGTAAGAACATGTATTTTAATGTTTAAACAGTTTAATCTGTTAGCCAGCACTCACTTATGGGGATTTACACCTATTTAACTTTAAATAGTAACAGGGAATCATATTATTTATTCTAGCGTCATAGAAATAGCAAACAAGTTCATCATGTGATCCGATGATGTACATATTGTATATTGATTTTTTTCCTTTTCCTGCAAATATTGTCAAACGCCATAATTATAGTGATAGTCACATTCTGAAATATGTGTAAGACATGTATTTTAATGTTTAAACAGCTTAATAGTGATCATTTTATTTGATCTATTATGGTTTAAAGCATTGCTATGTTAGCCTGCGCTACAGTAGATTGATTAGAGCTGTTGTACTTACAACATGTTAATTTATCAACTTCTCCCAAAACACATGAATGTAAGTGGCTGTTTAACATAGAGCAGCATTGAGTGATTCTAGTTACCTGCTACCTAAACAGTGTGTATATTTTGTGAATAAAGCATATCATCTGATGATGTTTAAAAATTATTGTTATTGCATCTTCATAGACATCATTCATACCATAAATGCTATGTTTTTCTAGTATTGTGTGTATTAATTATCTGAAACCTACAATGAACATTATTTGTTTGAAAAAACTAGCGACAAGCCATCACAGGAAAGCAGATTTTGGTTTAGCTGATCACATGATGCACTGAACATTGCAATCACACCAGTGTGATCATACAAGTCAAAATTGATAACACTGGAGTAGGGGCAAATTTTTACTCATAATAAATATCAAACCATTTCCATTTGAAAATATTCAGCACAGCAATAATTAACTTTTACTTTTACATTGAGTATTAATTTAAGGCTAGCGCTACACCATATGTACAGGCATGATCTTTAGAGACCTCCTGCAAACCCCACAGAAGGCCCATTGTGTCAGAAATGCAGCACTGACATATTTATTTTTAATATGGCACCAAAAAAGATTGGCAACTTAATGATAGTAGCACTTCAGACCCTCTGAGAGTTTCTGGTTTGTGTACTGAGAGCTCACTGCAGGCCCCCAATGCAATTATAAACAACCCAAACAGAGCAGGACATCTGTGATGAAAAATAAAAGAGTATATTAGCCGATGGGGAGACAGTATGTGGGCCGTTCATCTGGTGGACGACAAACAGCAACGGATGAGTGTGTGTGTGAGTGTGCGTTTGTTTCTCTCATTTGGTTCTTTCAGGCCAGAGGCCAAACTCACTTCAGGGAACCCGCAGCCACATCCTCACTGTCTACTAAACTCCGGCAAAGTCACCTGACAGCGGAAAAGTCGCATTCAGCCATTCTTTCAGTTTCGCTCGCTCTCCCTCGCTCTGTTCTTCTCAACTCCCAGGGTGTCTGGCCTTCAAACAAATGGCCCCAATAAAAGTGACAGTCTCAATATGAGTTGCCACTGCACTCTGATCCCACTGAGCTGAGGTGGGGAGGAGGAGACTGGTAAAACTTTTCTGTTGTTAGTATAAGTGGCTCACAGAAGCAAAAGTGTTGGTGGCTTTCCCCCCTCTCTCTCTTTTTCCATGTCCTACGAGCGCTTGATTAAACGAGGTCATAAATCATTGGTGCTGATGCGTGGCAGGCCGAGCGGTGGGGAAGGAAGTGACAAATAAACAGTTATGAGGAAAAGGCAAAGTTTCGTATCCCGCTGGCATATGGCTGACAAGCCATGATGAAGGGCAGGCACATTCTCTGCTTTGATGGTTTGCAGACAGACCTCTCTGGGCCAATACCTTCCCAACCTGGGTGGAAAATTTCATTTTTCTCTTTCCCTGGTGGTCTGTCATTAAGACAGATGGCCGAGAACCATTTGCCCCGTTCAAGGTTTTGATGGTTTTTCAGACAGATCCACGTCTGCCTGCACTGTACCCTTCATATCACTTTCAAATCAACATCGGTGAAATGTGACGCCTTCTTAACAGTAGGGTTGGTACCAAAACATATGAAACCTGAATGCGGATTTCTGTGCCATTTAAATTTCTAGACTGTCAACTGAAATCAGTGGTGCAGGAAGTAGAGGATTGGAAACATTTGTCTATATACGATGAGTTCACTAGGATTTAAATATATCATCCATGAGTAATCTATGTACACAACAACTATTTTTTAATTGTGCATATGATGTAGAAGTAGCTCTTGTGCATTGAATCGTTTCTGTACAGGATCTCAGCTCTGAAACATAATGTTTTTGGCTTCACAGTCAGAAAACTGATGATTAGATGGATCAACTACAGCACTACTGAAGATAGGAAAGACATACAAGATAAGTTGGTAAAATATATCATCTACAGTTCTGAGACATATTTGATCAATCTTAACTCTAATGCTGTGTTCACTCCAGACATGGTATGCACGAATAAATTGTGCTATTTGCTTGAAAACAGACATGTAAACATTTTGAGTTTACTTGCTTCATTCGCACATTAAATTCGCTTCATTTGCACGTGCAATTCACATCATAAAAGTAGTGTATTTATGTCATGGAATCTTTTGTCTGCTAGAGTCACTGGGCTGCTGTCTGCTAAATGGTTAACATGGATTTTACTGAGAGTGTAGCTGTTCTTTATGTGTTTTAGGAAGGCTGAAAAACAACGTAGATTCATTCGGTGCTGTGTCTGAGAGCACAAGATCTTTTCAGAGGTGAACCAGCTCTGTGAGTTCATTAACTCCTCCAGAAACTGTACCTGGATGATGGAGGCTTTCAGTTGTGCTTCAGACTAAGCTGAGCCCAATTTGATGAGCTGTTATCCGGTGTTGGCGAGAAGACTTCCCCTTGATACACCAAGAACAGGCATTACGTCATAATCACGCCCCTACAAGGGCAAGCTCCTGACAGCATGCAACGCAAATTTCCGCTTAAGTTAAGATTTTCCAACTTGAGTGCTTTGCGTGTCAAATGTGCAAAACGCTCAATTCATGCTGCTTCATTCATGCCACCTCTTTCGCCTTAATAGCACTGCAGGATGTCTATTTGGGTCTTTGCATTGACTTAACATGTAAATCACTCATATGCACACACAATAAGTTACTGAATGATAGATTTTTACTTAGGTGTGTAACTATTCTGTCAAAATGTATGTAATATTTATCATGTACAAGGTGCTCCATTTCAGTGAAGGCAAATATGATCATTCATTTTCTTTTCTTTACAGCTTAGTCCTTTTATTTATCAGGGGTAGTCACAATGGAATGAACCACCAAATTATCCAGCATACGTTTTACACAGCGGATGCCCTTCCAGCTGCAACCCAACACTGGGAAACATCCATACATCCTTGCATTCACACACATACATGTACACTACGGCCAATTTAGCTTATTCAACTCACCTATAACGCATGTCTTTAGACTAAGGGGGTAACCGGAGCACCCGGAGGAAACCCACACGAACATAGGGAGAACATGCAAACTCCACACAGAAATGCCAACTGACCCAGCCGGGGCTCGAACCAGCAACCTTCTTGCTTTGAGGTGATCGTGCTACCCATTGCGCCACTGTGATGGCCAAATATGATCATATATTTGTAAAACAATCGTTGAAATTTTAAGCTGGCTTGTAACAAATAGAGTACCAAAAAAAAAAAAAAAACATTCGCTCTTTGCCTAAATGTTTGCTGACTTCAAATGATAATATCAGCATTAGATTATTGTAGTAAAGAGATATTGTAGTTAGGCTTAAAATTTATAGAGAACCTTTCATGTAAAATTGTGTTCTACTGTATATGTTTATTTATTTTTATTTCACACTTATATATAGTGTATACTTTACATACTATACAAAATACTTTACACTTTTATTATTCAATGTAAAGATCTTTTTAAGTAAAAGCCATTGCTGTTTTATGCCATCATTTATTATTATTATTATTATTATTATTATTTTTATTATTACTATTATTATTATTATTATTATTATTATTATTATTATTATTATTATTATTATTATTATTATTATTATTATCATCATCAGTTTTTATTATTCACACTTTATTTTGAGGTACAATTCTTACTATATAAGTCCCATCCAGTTCCCTGAGGGCCGTAGATCTGCACAGTTTAGTACCAACCCTGTTTTAACACCCTTACCTGTGTGATCGTTTGATCAGGTGTATTTAATTAGGGTTAAAGCAAAATTGTGCAGAGCTGTGGCCCTCCAGGACCTGTATTTGACACATGTGCAATAAATAAATCCAATTTGATACTTATTAATAGTCATTAAGGTATTAGTTGAGTAGGAATATAGACTAAGATTATGCAGAATATGTACATTATAAGTACAAATAAACAGTCAATATCCTAAAAATATGCTGGTAATAAATTAAAGAATTGGTACTTAAACTAAAGTCTACCTGTTTTATTTAGTTTAAATATGAGCTCAGCCTCCAATTAGGCACCGGTACCAATTTTAAATCATGACTTGGCCCCAGTATTGTAAAAACCTCAAAGAATACGAACAATACTTCATTAAAGCTTGTTTTTCTGATACAAGAGCAACAGGCGGGCTAAAATTACCAATGTCTCTGCGATTCAAGCTTAACGAGCGAGATATTCACACCAATGAGTCACTTGCTTTAATTGTTGCTGTGCAGCAGAACGAACTCATTTAGACCGATGGTATTGTTTTAGTTCCACGATTAGTATTAGAGAGGATAGAAAAGTCCTCCTGTTATTAGATGAGAGGCATAAAAGATAATAATTGCTGTTCTGACCATATGGCGTCCCTTGGTTTTTGCAAACTGTCAAAGGACTTGGAGCTTTATAGTGAGTTTCTGAGGTTATTTGGTAGTGGGAACATAATATATGAGCTTGTGTATACACAGAAGAGATCTAATAGGGTCAGTACACACAATTGGCACGCCAAGTGCACAAACAAAGAAAATGCGCTTTTTAAAGATGCCACAAAAGTTCAGGCAACCTAAGTTAATTAGGAACATGAATATGCAAGCCTGCAAGACGAAAAACAGCAGGATGCAAAACATATTACGCGTGTGTCTGTGGATGTTTGTGTGTTATGTGCAATAAAGACAATGTAGAAATGCTGCTGGGAAACTAATATCAGATTTAATGGAATTAACCACATGCCTTCTCTCCACTAAAAGAAGGTTTCTGTTTATTCAGAATGCAGTGGGTTATGATTGCTATGTTATTTTTTTGGCATTTGAGATGACCGGCTATTGATAAGGATTTTTTGAAAATCATTCTGTTTGAAAACGATCAGTTGGAGTCAAATCAGTTAATTAAAGGTACTTATTTACTAACTTTTAAAAAGACTTGAATGCAACCAAATCAGGAGATGAATACATAAATATAACTACAAAGGATGCAATAATCTTTTATAACATCACAAATATATTCTACTTCAGGATTATATGCATCCTGTTACTTTCATTTTACTTATTTACTTACTTCCAGGGTCGTTTATATCAAAGTTGACATTTAGCCGCACCGTGTTGGTGTTTTGTAAGATCTCATTTTTATCTCATTTAGCCAAATGCTCAACTCCCAACATCGAGGACCACTACGGACAATTAAGCTCACCTATACCACATGTCTCTGGACTTGTGGTGGAAACCGGAGCACCTGGAGGAAACCCATGCGAACACGGTTCTTTTAAACTTATAATCATTAAATAAGTTCATAATATCATAGTCAAAACAAATTAAACATTACATACAATGCTCAACATATATAAGTACACCCCTCACAAATCTCTGATTTAAATTAATGTTTTCTATTTGATGTATTTCTATTTCTATTTGCATTATTAGAAATAAATATTTTATATATAAATATATATAATTATATATTTTTTTTCTATTAAAACATATTTTCTGTTAAAAACATTTTTTTATATAAAAAGTTTTCAACATTAAGCTCAAATTTCAACAATTACTTTGTTAGTTTAATATGTGTCCAACAATGAGTAGCTAATTTGTAACACCCTGTTACAACTAATCCAGCTGTGTCGTGTTTTCCTCAGAACTGGCTAGCAGTCACTGTGTGTTTTTTTTACATCTTTCAAAATGCTTCCATCTTTTAGCCTAGAAGTCGGTAATCACAACAATATAAGATTTCAGTCACATACTTACAGATTTTTTTTTTTTATAATATATATATATATATATATATATATATATATATATATATATATATATATATATATATATAAAGTATAATAAAAAATACTTTTATGCTGCAAAAATGGTTTCTCCTGTGTTTTTCATCCATATTTTGTCTGACTTTTTCAATAACTAGCAGAAAGACGTCTCCCGACACTGTGATAAAAACCTCGGAAGAATCCCATGCTTAACCCTGAGCAAATTCCTTAAAACTCGGTGTTACATTTTACCCCCCGGTACTTTGTGCCCCGTGCTCGTACTCATTTACTGTATATGAGCACTGTAATTTCTAACTTTGAACGTTGGGTCATGCTTTATTTTAAGGTGCAATTCTTGCTATTGACTTTTTGCCTTGATAAAACTCCCAATTAGCTTCTTAATAATAGCTATTAAGTGACAGTTTCGGTTTAGGTATTAAGGCTAGTTTATACTTGTGCGTCGAGTGATTGCCGTGACCCATGGCGCCTGCCTAGCGTATAGTCGTGCATTTATACTTCTGCGTGCTGTTTGTGTTGCTCTGCAATAACAATTAGGAAATGCTAGCCGGCAGTGGGTTTTATGTTTCTCTGCGTCGAGTTTCTTCATGGGTGTTTGTTTTTTTCTGAACGCTACCTTAATGTACAAGTAGCTAAAACTCACTCATTCATAGGCGGGAACCGGTGGACGTGCAACAATTACAATCATGAGGTAAACACAAAACAAAAGTTTCCATCTTTAGCTCCTTCGTAGGACTCGACACTTGTAAACACTCGCTTCAGCGGGTTCGCATGGCTCTCAGTCCCGCCCACAGCTACCAAGCTGACCAGTCACAGAGCTTGTGCTACGCGTCGTTACAACATGTAGTTAAATTCCAGAGTCAGCCACGGTGAGGGCTATGCGACTGCGCGAAGGCTTTGCCGGAGCATACGCATGCACTTGACGCAGAAGTATAAATCAGCCTTTAGGTTAGCAGTTTAGAAAAAAAGATTATGCGGAATATACATTCTAAGTACAAATCAACAGCCAATATATTAATAACAGACAAGTAATAAGCCAGTAGTTAATAGTGAAAGTGATACTAAACCTTTTTTCTTAAGCATGGATCGATACAAACTAGAACAATTTCTAAAAGATCATCACATTTATTTAAACTGTAGGGAAACATTCATCAAACATGTAATGTAAACAAGACAGCTGCTGGTTCGAGTCTTGGCATTTCTGTGTGGAATTTGCATGTTCTCACCTTGTTCGCGTGAGTTTTGGGTTTAAAAATGTCTATGAGTGTATGTGTGTGTGAAAGTGAATGGGTGTTTCTTAGTACTGGGTTGCGGCTGGAAGGGGAACTGCTTTGTAAAACATATGCTGGAATAGTTGACGGTTTATTCCGCTGTGGTGACCCCTGACAATCAGGGACGAAGTCAAAGGAAAATGAATGAATGAATGAACATATTCAGGTTTGAGTTTTAAAAACATTTACCCTTGTTTTAACTAAATATATCAATGTAGGCACATTTGACAACTGCTGGAAAAAAAAAAAGTCAAGTGACCTGTTTTCCACCTGATATATCAGTAGGTTATTTATCTTGGCACGTTCAATCACTCGACGTATTTCTTTGCAAGTGCAGCCTTGGTGTAATGGACTCATTACAGTGAATGAATTAGCTGTTTTGTCTCAGTACTTGTGTAGTTGGCCTCCAATAATGCTGCTGATGCTGTAGTTAGGATTCATCTGAGGCCTCCAGAGAACAGACACAGAGGATAAAACATCCGCTAAGCACAGGCACCTTGAGCGCTCAGTTGTTACTGCCTTTATTCATAATATGCTGTGTGTTTTTTGAAGCCTGCCGTTGGCCAGTGTGTGAATAAAAGAAAGCCCCCTACCACCTCCCCCCTCCCTTATTGCCCTGCTTGTTGGCTCCAATTTACTCAACCAGCATTTTCCTCAGGGGGGAGCAACGCACTCGCTTGAACCGTTCATAAATCCGTCTCTGCAGCGAGATCAATGTTCAGACTCAATCCCAATTTATTACATTGCCGCTGTAAAGAGGAGCAGAAAATGAGGCCTGTGCAGGAAACCCAAAGGGAACCCGAACGCAGAACAAGGGAAATGTCTAACAATGCTTGACAATGTGGCGAATGATTTTGTTGTTGCAATAAGCTTGTCTCAAATGTCATGAGACATGTGCTTCTTTCATAGCGTGGTCATCAAAGCAACAAAGACCTTTCATAATTCAAAGAACTAATAGATAGTAAACAACAAAGAAACAACTTCAAGACAACTTTTACGTGTTGCTGCCCTCTGCATGTTTTGGCACAAGCCTCTTCAAAATTTCTTTCATGATGCTGCTAGCTAATTAAAATCTGAGCTTAACCTCATGTAAAAGCAAAATTGGTTTTGAACACAAAGCGAATATATACAACCTAATTTGCTGCTGGTTCAGTTTTGAGCTCCTTTATTAAGCCGTCAAAATAGCTGTCAGTTTTACTTTGCAAAATTATTATCTTCTTGCGCTGGTAATTTAAAAACCTTTTAATCGTAGTTTGTACAGGGGTGCAAAAACTGTGCAGTATTACAAAAAATGTAATTAAATAAATGAATTAATGAAGAAAGGAAGGAAGGAACAAATAAATAGTAAATGTTTGAAAAGTAGTAACCTAGCAAAATAATAACATAGTAAAAGATGCCGTTACATCGAATCTTCCCAATATGAAGTGCAATAAATTTGATAATGTGCCAGACAGGCATAAATTTTGATTCTCATAAAGTATATTATGTATTTTGTGTTATTTGGTGTGCTGTATTGTATTTTTTTGTGTACTTATTTGAAATAATTCATGATAATAATGAATATATACTGATAATGATACTGATAATATGATAATATATACTGAGGAAATAATGTAAATGTTCAGAACATTACTAAACATGAATTTAACACTTAAAGATGATTTGGTAGCACTTTATAATAACTACACACTATGAGTCATTTATTAAGCATTAGCACTAGTTATTTGATAATATAATCTCTCTCTCTCTCTCTCTCTCTCTCTCTCTCTCTATATATATATATATATATATATATATATATATATATACATTCATTTGATTTTATAATGTGCTTAATGATTGTGTTTTCATACTTATTTAATGATTAATTTTTCATTACTAAATAAAGTATTATTTACAAACTATTTATTTAAGAATAGTTGGTGTTTTAATTTTTAATCATTCAGAATGAGTTAGTAAATGATTAATAAATGATTGAAATTAACATTAATATATCTTATTATTCAGGCATATATTAATAGTAACTTTGTATGTTAATAAACGCTTTATTAACAAAACTTCATGCAGTTTTGTGACCTAATCGAAAGTGAGGACTGTTTATTATTTATAAATCACTTCTAAATGACAGTATCAAATGAACATTAACTCTGCAATCGTATCTAAAAATAAAATTACTGTAAAGTGTAAGCATTGCTGAATAAGAAGAGTGTTAAAATATGATGTTCATGCATGTGGACTCGTGGTCTGAATTTACACTTTTTCCTGACTGTTTTTTTAACGCATACAGTATATAATATATATATATAACCCACGCGAATGCAGGAAGAACATGCAAACTCCAAACAGAAATGCCAACTGAGCCAAGGCTCAAACCAGCAACCTTCTTGCTGTGAGGCGACAGCACTACCTAATGCGCCACTGCGATGCCTGAAACAAAATATAAAACATTCAAAGTATTTTAAATAGCCACTTAAGCACTAAAATGTGCTGTCCACGTATGTCCATGTGCTGACACTCAAGCTCCACACTCTCAGAAATAAAGGTACGGGAGCTGTCACTGGGGTGGTACCTTTTAAAACGGTACAAATGTATACCCCAAAGGTCCATATTAATACCTCAAGGGTACATATTAGTACTTACAAAGTACAAAAGTGTTCCTCCTAATTTTTTTAGGAACTAATATATACTTTTGAGGTACCAATATTGACCCTTTAAGTACAAACGTGTACCTTTTGAAAAGGTACCACCCCAGTGACAGTTCACATACAGTATCTTTATTTCTGAGAGTGTAGGAGGTTAATAAAGCATTTATTAACGTACAGAAAGTGACTATAAATATATGCCTGAATGATAAATTACCTATTCTTAAATCCCTAGTTTGTAAAGAATGCAATACTTAATTTAGTTTAGCTGTTATTATAAATAGCTTACTGACGTCTATTAATTTTGAATTAACGCTTAACAAATAATGAATTACTATTTGATAATGCTAAATGATTCATAGTGTGAAGTCATTATAAAGAGTTACCAATAAGTTTAACACTGGGGATTTGTTACGCTTAATAAACATTAAATGATACTGAGCTTCTGTTATTCATATTTTAGGTGTAGAGGGTGCAAGTATATAAACATAAAAAAACAAGTGCTTTTCTAGTTTAAATAAAACTGTAAAAAAAAAAAAAAAATACTTTTCAGAAATGTCAAATGTAAATAATCAGTTTAAATTGCACCTAAGTACAAATCCCTTCACAATACATAAGAACAGTAATCAAGCACAGTAACCCTACACCCTTGAGATGTACTGTCTTTTCATTAAAGTAAAAGAAAATGCTTAAAAAAAATAAAATAAAATAAAAAAAATCTCTGAGCTCATCATTGATGAGGTTAAAGTGAAAACTGACAATCTTTAGACACAAAGATTATGCTTTCTTTTTTTTTTTTTTTTTTAGGTGAACCATCCATTTAACAATAACAATAAATATGTACTTATTTCAAAGCAATCAGTTCCAAAGGATGAAAGGACGAGATCTTAGAGGGCATAATTACAACCGAACCTCTACTTGGTGGCAAGAATATTATCTGTCGCTAAAGGAAAGGTCTTTCATGCAACATTAAACATCTCAAATGAAGGAGGAGGGAAATAAAAGGAAGTTTTATTATTGTTCTGCATTACTCTGCCTGCGGATCACGAGTAAGAGACTCAGAGAAGCAGAAGACCTCAAAGGTTTTAAGGTTAAAGAGAGACATTCACAACAGCCTGCTGTCTAGAGGATTCAGCGGCGGATAAGAGGACTCTGGGTAGAGTAGGCGGCGTATTCTGTTTAGGTACATATCCAATGTTTCGTAAGTAGCAGGCGGTTGTCTTTTCTTATTCTCAATGAAATTCAGAGCCTTGGAATTTACATATTGTTCCACCTAAAGGTCATAAAACTAAAACGACAAATAAGTTGACCAAAGATTCTCGGAGGAAATGTAGGAATTGTGTGGGTGAGGCATGTTTTGACATGCAAGGACAGCAATTGATATTCCTTTGGCAAAGTTTGCTGCGTATGCCGTATGATAATACAGTCTGAGTGTGTTCCAGACAACATTTGATATAATCCAAGAACAAAGATCAGGGCCGGATTCACAAAATAAAATAAATAGAAAAAACATTTTTTAAGAAGGAATTTCTTTTAAACAGCCATCTTCTTCTTGTTTTCTATATTAGGTAAAAAGTATTTTATTACTTTATTATTTTAAGATATATTAATTAGATTAATAAAATCTTAAGAATGTTTACATCTTTTTTAAAGTAATTCGTAAGATAAACTTATATTGTTGAAAAAACAATTCCCAGCCACTAGACTTTTCTGACAGGGTATTCGAGTGTCATCGAATGTCAGAATGTTGTGGGAGACCTATACAGGAGTTATGATTATGGATTATAGATAGCGAAATTTGGCAGTTTTTATTTTAGGGTTTTTTTAAAAAAAAGCATGACGGTAAAACACAAACGCTGTTATGAATGTATTGAAAGACACATATTCTACCTCTTTTTTAGATTTGATACAAGTATTTTGTGTCTCCAGAATGTGTCTGTAATGTTTCAGCTTAAAACACCCATCAGATTATTTATTATACCTTTCAGAAGTTGATTTTTAGCTGTGAGCATCTTGTTGCTGTTTTTGTGGATTTTGTGCCTTTAATGCTAGTCCTCCTCACCCACCATTCCCACGTGCCTGTCAGTGTGCCTCAATCTCCGCACTTGGCTGTGTTTGACAACAGACAGACATGAAAGAAGCAGATCTCATGTAACATTTGTGAGAAATACTACAGTAAGAACTTTCCCAATGATTATTTGATGCATTTGTTGTGGATATGGATGGATATCCATTATGTTAATATACAGAATAAACCTGATTTAACATCCCCAAACTGGGATTGAAGCGTCTTGTTTTATAATTGTTCAGACATGCGGCTGTGGTGATGAAGTAAATCTGAAGTAAATCGCTGTAATTCATTACAAACATGCACTGTTTTAAAACATTTTAATCTTGTAAAACTCACACTTGATCACATTTGAGGAAGATTGATGATCCTAGCAAACTGAACTGATCTTTCATTCCCGTCCTGTCTTGTTGATATGATTATACGCGTAACTACGGAGACATGTTAATATGCAGTATTCAATCAATTCGGTGGGTGGGGAAACCACACTACTAAGTCAAGTTGCAGTTGGCCGCAAAATGGGAGGGATTTGGATCCTATTTTAATGTCAGGAAATTAAAAAAAAGAGACTTATTGTCTTTATTTCACCCCAATATGACTGTGGTCACATTATACCTACACACAGTTCTGTCCAAACAGCTTACACAAAAGATGATTTTCATCATAGGTTCCATTTAAAGCACGTGCCTGTTTGTTGTAACAATTTGTATTAATGACAAAAAAAAACAAACAAACTAATTTGTGCTCCTGACTTCCATGTGCAGCCATGTTGCTGTTGTAGATGGTGTATTCTGGGAAATTTTCGTACCCCTTGGTTTCAAGTGTGGTCCTAAAAAATCTCAGTTTCAAAGGCTATCTGGACCTTAATGTGTTTTTGTGTTTGCTTCGACTTCTGTACTTGTTTACCTATTTATTTGTTGATTGGGGTGATTACAGGGGTTTTACAGGTGTAAAGTTTGTAGGTCTAGTGTTTGACTATATCTTGGATATTTTTATATTTCCTGTGTGACCTGATGAAGCACTTGTAGGTTGAAATGTTGTCAAATTAAATTGCCTTTAGACAGCTAAAATGGTGATTCTGTTTACTTTTTCTATTTCATTTAAAGACTGTCTTAGATGTGTGCACACCAATGTCTTTTTTCAATAAATAGGTTCTTTTCATTGCCTTTAAAGTGAAATAACTGAACATATTCAACATAAAGATAGGAGGCTGAGAAAAATACTTAGTTTAGAAGAACATTTAAGATTTCATGTACAGGCTTTTGCATCTAAACTGGCCTCATTCAAATTGATCAAGCAACTTTGTATCTATATGGACGAAAGCAGCAAGAAGTAATGTCAAGGTAAAGAATAGTGTGACTTCTCCATTGCAGTGACCAGCACCTCTCCTGCTGCAGAAGCCCAATCAAAGGGTAATTGGCCAGGCTATTGTTGGTGAGGCCAGACAGCAGCGAGGTGAAGGCCCTCCATTAGCCTCCCTCTAGTCCTCTCATCGAGCCTACATCACAGCGCCGGTTTGTTTATCGCTGAGGGGGAAACGCGGCCTCGCTCTGGACTCGACGGGATACGCGAGCCTGGGATGGTCTCCTTCATTAATGGAGTGGCTGCCTCCATACGAAACAGGTTTTGTCTGAAAGATCCACCAGTTGCTGAGTGTGCCTCTATTAAAAGAGACAAGGTCATTCATCTTGCTGCGGAGAGGAAGGCACGTCAAGCAACAATGAGGCACCGCGGATGCTGATTACTAGCTGAACAACCTGCTTCATTCTCTGAGGTGGAAACGTGGAGAGCGAGACGCACATAAACTAGAATTAATGTCACTCTGCCCATTAGTATTGTGTACGGATGCATGTTTGAAAGAAAGTCAGACAATGACATTCCTTCCTCGTCTTTTGTAACATCAAGGACGAGCAGGAGCTTTTCTTTCATCGATGCAAACTTGAGTAGATCACGACGGAATGAAAATATTGTTATTTTCTTGTGCGAGAACTCTCAGTGAAACTTTTTTTGGCAACTTTAAAGCTTGCTTTGAAAATTGTCTTATTTTCCTAACACACATATTTGCACTTCTCTTCTCTAGCTTGCTAATCTATTGTCTAACAAACCTGGTCCTCTATATTATGCTTTTTGACAAATTACTAGTTTTTAAAGCTTATTTTGGGTAAGAGGAGTGGGTTCCAAATGCAGCAACACTTTCTTTTGATGGCCCATTTGAGTATTAGTAGACTGTCTGCCTAATATCTGTTGATACTGCTAATTCAAGAGACATTTACCTGACTATTAGAAACATTGCAAGTACATGTCAACTTACACCATGCCTAACCCCAACCTAAAAGTCTACCTATAATCTAATGAGAATTAGTAGACATGTAGATGCAATGTAACTTAAATTAAACAAACGACCATCAACATAAAGTGTGACCCAGCCTTGTTTAAATACAGATGGCCATACCGGCAATGGTCAACAGGAAAATACAGTAGTGGGGTCCCCCACTGATAAAGGTCCAGCATTTATCCCATGCATTAGCACATTTGTCCTATTTTTACTGCTAAACCATCATAAATTGTAAAAATAACCCATAAAAGGCTTAAGCGGAAGTCATCTGTTGATAAATAGAGAAAACATTTTACAAGGAACTTTTATTCTAAATCTTGGACATTGTTTTTGAAAAAAAATAATACATAAAAAAATAATAATAATAAATCACCAATAAAAAAAGTAAAGCATCAAAACAGACCACATTACAGTTAGTTTAATATTAATTTAGCTATTCTTGTTATCCATTGATTTTCAAATGTACTTTTTTACAAGAGAAGCTAGAAAAATCCTCAGCTTCTACATTATTATTATTATTATTATTATTATTATTATTATTATTATTATTATTATTATTATTGTTATGTTTTAATTGTTCAATATTCAAATGGCCAAATTCTGACTGAAGAAGTTTGAATGTGTTGCTCAGTTTGTTATTTTGCCTATAATAAATGACTCAGTAGGCTAGAGTTTTTCATTTAAAAGCAGATTTTAGCAGGGACTTTAGCAGATTTCATTTTGTTCCCAAATGATATATGTAATAAATTTGTAATTACAAATAAGTTTTTTTCCTTCATATTTCTTTATTCTAAATCTTAGAACAAAACTTCAGTACATCAAAAAGTGTTGTTATGACGACCCTCCGATAAGCTAATCCAGCTAAAATAGTGCTTAAATGTCACTAAGTGCTGCATTTAAACCTCATTATTAAATCGAAAATTAAGCAAGATTCAATTTTTAAAAAAAAGAAGCACTCCTTTCACCAGGCTGGCTATGGGCCTGACATAGTGTGTGTAATCAGTCTAAATGATCTGCAGCTGTGCATGTGTCACTCTCCAGAATAATAAGCGGTTTCAGCTGTGAGGTGCAAAGCATTCTAACATAGTTATTTTATTTAAATTACAAAATGCAAGAGTCATACATTTTTACTTTGCCTTTCAATATGTGTGCTTCCGTTTCTTAGCAACTTTCTGCTATAACAAAACCATAATTTTCTGATAGCAAAATCATTACTTTACATCAGACATGTCCTTCAAAACAACATTATTATTATTAACATAAATTTATCACATTTTTAGGGTATTGGCATAATGAATTATGCTGACAGTCATTCAAAGCTTTATTCTAAAACCTCAATAAAACCTTCAAATGTAAATATTAGATGACAAAAAAATCCATTGTGTATAATTTTAAATGAACAGCCAAAATGACCTTATGGCCTTTCTAGTAGTCTCAAAATTCTGGTTGTTCCAATGTTAATGGATCTACTTAAACTGTTTACTAAAGCTCCAATGAAACTTAACATCTATTTGCAAAGTATATCAACATAATGTCAAAAGAGCAGCATCAAAATAAAATCTGTTTTCATCAAAAGTCTTTTAAGGTCATAAATGTGCTTAAATTTAATGGCTCTACTAAGTCCATTATATGCAAACTCCATACAAAAATGCCAACTGACCCAGCCAAGGCTTAAAACAATGACCTTCTTGCTGTGAGGTGATTGTGCTACCCACTGCACCACCGTGCAGCCCCTAGATGTTAACTGGGTTCTGTAATTTGATTTAAATATAATATTCTTGTGAAAAAGGCACTCACTAAAAATTCATTAATAAGGGATTTTTTTTAGAAAGATGAAATATGGGACTTTTTTTTTCAGTTTAAGTGATACTAAAAAAGAGATAACAATGAGACATCTGCTCACCCTACATATAAACCTTGAAAACACCTTGAAAGAGTCTCCTGGGTGTTTTTGTAACCATTTTATTCTTGCAATGGTGTGCATGTTGTTTGCACCACATGACCGTGCAACTAACATAAATAAATAAATAAATAAATAAATAAATAAATAAATAAATAAATAAATAAATAAATAAATAAATAAATAAATAAATAAATAAATAAATAAATAAATAAATAAATAAATAAAAAAAAAAAATTTAAATGAAATACAACAAAATAAAACAAAACAAAACAAAATGAAATATAACAAAAAACAAAGAGAACTTTAACAAAATAAAACAAAACAAAATAAAACGAAATGTAAAAAATAAAACTAAAAAAATCAAATTAAATAAATTACAATGAAACAAAGCAAAACAAAGCAAAATTAAATAAAATATAAAAAAAACTAAATGAAATATAACAAAATAAAAAATAAATAAAACGAAATGAAATATAACAAAATATAACAAAACAAAACGAAATTAAATATAACAAAACAAAACAAATCAAAATACAATAAAACAAAATGAAATGAAATGAATTAAACAAAATTAACGAATTAAATTAAACAAAATTAACGAAACGAAACGAAAAAAAAAAAAAAAAAGTAAATCTACTCTGACAGATTCAAATTGAATACAACATTCCACACACAGCCAAGTATCCAAGTGCTGGTGATGAAATAAAGCAGAACAGGTTTGGGCCTGGCCTGCTCTTGGATGAAAGACCCCCTGCTTGCTGATGGAAATGGTGTCAAGGGGCCAACAGGGGGCATTCATTCGTTCAGTGCTTTGAGATCCAATGTTTCGTGGCTGTGAAAAGTTGCAGCTCTCTAGAAGGCTCACAAAGCTGAGTTCTGAAATGTCATTGTTAAAGAAAAGTATCAAGTCTCTTTAGTCATTGCAACTATAGACACATTCATTAATAAACATACATTAATGAAGAATGATTTCTTCGCCAATGAATTGCTGTGATCTCAGAGTGAAAGTTTCATGGAAAAGTGAATTTTTTGTTTCGGTTTCACAATAATGCACACATTTAATGCATAATTGATTAAATATCAAGTTATTTTGAATCAAAATAAATCACAATAATTAATAAATGTTTAACAAGCCTTTTTGTTTTGGCTGGCTTTACTTTAATATAAAGAATATGTTATGTATTCTTTAAACAACATATTACTTTTAATTCAACCAAACAGCTATTCAATAAGTTATGACTTTTTTTGTGTTACACAGGAGAAAGTCTAAAATGTTTTGGAGCAACATTTAAATAAATAATAAGTTTATTTATTTATTTATTTTTTTTTGTATGAACTATTGTTTTAAAATTTTATGAAGATTACTGTATTAGATGACACATCAAACCAAGTGGAATTTATTTTTGAAGGCAGCACATGTAAAGATTCCATCAAAACATTTCACAGAAATAATTTTGTTAGGTTTTAAATAATAAATAAACAGATACAATATTACAGTAAATAAAGACCAAAAGAGCTTGACACTTCTTTGTTCTCTCAAAAGCAGGCTGAAAATGACTATATTTATAGGCTAAACTGAGGGAAGCGGAAATCTGAAACTTAAATCATCTTGTCAAGTAATTGAAAAACTATATATACATTCTGCTTTTCACCAATAGATAAAAAATAAAATAAAAAATTAAATGCTGATTATTTTAATGGCCTAGTGTTTGTAGAGCCTTCGAAGTGCCAAAATAAATAAATAAATAAATAAATAAATAAAATTCTGTAGGATAAATGTTCCACCAAGATTGTCATGGTCGTACACACACACACGTACACACACACACACACACACGCACGCACGCACGCACGCACGCACGCACGCACGCACGCACGCACGCACGCACACACACACACACACACACACACACACACACACACAGAAATGAAAAATAATAAGTACTCAAGGGTTTCTTGAACTTTTAAACGTGTTCTCATTTTTGATTCACACTCATCATCTTTTGAAATGTGGCGTCTTAGTTTGCATGTTCTCCCTGCCTTCGCGTGGGTTTCCTCCGGGTGCTCCGGTTTCCCCCACAGTCCAAAGACATGCGGTACAGGTGAATTGGGTAGGCTAAATTGTCCGTAGTGTATGAGTGTGTGTGTGTGGATGCTTCCCAGAGATGGGTTGCGGCTGGAAGGGCATCTGCTGCGTAAAAACTTGCTGGATAAGTTGGCGGTTCATTCCGCTGTGGCGACCCCGGATTAATAAAGGGACTAAGCCGACAAGAAAATGAATAAATGAATAATTTTACAGGAGTTTTCAATTTATTGATTTGCTGTATGCCATTTGCATAAACTTTATCCAATATTTAAATAAATAAAAAACAATTACTTGCCTCTCGATGCAACCGACAAACCTTATACTGAAGATTTTTTCCCCCTCAACAGACTTACAACATAACTCATCGGCAACACACAAGAATACACTACAGCATCAAAAAAAGAGTGCTGTCGCCATTTCAATTTAATGATGAGAGCAAGTGTCTGTCACTGACAGAAGGTGATAGACCACCATAGAGGGCTGAAGAAGAATGAGATACAAATGATGGACAGGTCATTCTACAGAGAAACAGAACAGAATAAATTTATCCATCTTTTATCCATCCCGTCCTTCTACTCCTTCTTGATGTGTACAAAAATGACCTACACATCAGAAGAAAGAACAAAACATTGCATACAGCAGATGGTTTCAAAGTGTACAAAAGCAGCTCTCACTAGAATATTGATATGAAATCCTGTTGAGTTAGAGGAGGGATGTTGCAATGGGAGGAGCAAAAGTGCATTTCATTAGCAATTGGAGAAGACGTTTAAAGCCCAATATGATCAGCTCGCCAGATAATGACCTTGCGAGTCTCACCCTTTACTAGTGATTTGATTTGCACATCATGTTAAAACACTGCATTTCTCCTGCCATATAAAGGGCTCTTCATGTCAGCAGAGCTCTATAATGGCATTTGTTAGATGGTGGTGAGTGCGGTTTGATGAACACTTATACACAGAAGAGCAGTTATTTTAAACTAGAGAAACATTCAATCAATGAACAGCCACGGCAGGGCTTTTATTCAAGTCTTATATTGCACACTTAAGCAAATTAAGGTTAATTATCGTTTGGCTCTTGGCAATACCTGATTGCGATTGGTTAATTGCGTCATCCAGGGAACTGTTAGTTCTAGAAAATAATTGATTAAAAAAAAAGTGATGACATAGTAGGTGCATCCCAAATTGCACGTATGCACTATTCTACACTCACTGGCCGCTTTATTAGGTACACCTGTCTGGCCGCTCGTTAATGCAAAATTTTAATCAGCCAATCTCATCGCAACAACTCATTGCATTTAGACATGTAGACAATGGTTATGATGATCTGCTGCAGTTTAAACCGAGCATCAAAATGGGGAAGAAAGATGATTTAAGTGACTTTGAACTTGGCATGGTTGTTGGTGCCAGCCAGGCTGGTCTGAGTATTTCAGAAACTGCTGATGTATTGGAATTTTCATGCACAACCATCTCTAGGATTCACAGAGAAAGGTTTAAAAAAAAACATCTAGTGAGCAGCAGTTCTGTCAGTGCAAATGCCTTGGTATCCAGAGGTCAGAGAAGAATGATCAGCCTGGTTCCAGCTGAAAGAAAGGACAGCAACTCAAGTAACTATTTGTTACAGCCGAGGTATGCAGAAGAGCCTCTTTGAATGCCCAACATGCCGAATCTTGAGGCAGATGGGCTACAGCAGCAGAAGATCACACCCTGTGCCACGTCTGTCAGCTAAGAAAAGGAAACTGAGGCTACAATTCACACAGGTTCACCAAAATTGGACAACAGAAGATTGGGAAAACGTTGCCTGGTCTGATGAGTCTCAATTTCTGCTGTGACATTTGAATGGTAGGGTCAGAAATAGGCGTCAACAACATGAAAGCATGGATTTATCCTGCCTTGTATCAACGGTTCAGGCTGCTGGTGGTGTTGGTGTAATGGTGTGGGGGATATTTCTTGGCAAACTTTAAGCACATTAGTACCCACTGAGCACTGTGTCAATGCCACAGCCTACCTGAGTACTGTCGCTGACCATGCCCATCTCTTTATGACCAAAGTATACCCATCTTCTGATGGCTACTTCCAACAAGATAACGCGCCATGTCATAAAGCAAAAATCATCTCGGAGTGATTTCTTGAACATGACAATGAATTCACTGTACTCAAATGGTCTCCACAGTCACCAGATCTCAATCCAACAGAGCACCTTTAAGATGCGGTGAAACAGGAGATTCACATGATGGATGTGCAGTCGACAATCTGCAGCAACTATGTGATGCTATCATGTCAGTATGGACCAAAATCTCTAGGGAATATATATATATATATATATATATATATATATATATATATATATATATATATATATATATATATATATATATATATATATATATATATATATATATATATATATATATATATATTTGTAACAGTCCAAGTAGCGCATTTATGATGAAAATCCTAAAATGAATAAGCACACTTTAAATACCTGGATGCACTTATTCAACCGCTAAAAAGAAGTGTGTCAAATTAAGGACTTTGTGCACTTAACAGAGCAATTGAGGTTGATTAATTTCACTAGTTGGACAAAAAATTAACATAGCCTGGGAAACGGTTTGAATTTCAGTTTAGTAAGTAAAACATTGGTGTTCCAAATTGGACAACACTGAACTCATACACTACTCGATTGAGTGTAGAAGTGGATAATCTATAAATGCATATTAAATAGTGTCTAAATAATACTGGTGCTACTGTATGCTAGATATGAACTGTTTTTGTTCATAGAAGATAACTGTAACAGTTATAGATGAAAATAAATTCTGAGAATTACAATTTGAACAATGCTGTAGCTGTGTTTATCTTTTCAGTATACTATAATACATTATAAGACCAACATTGTTTTCTTCTGAGTTTGCTTTGTGCAGTTGAGTGGGCTTGACAAACCACTAGTAGAAGACATTTTCTTCTTCTCTCCATATGCACCAGCCATCTTTTTTTTAAAAACCCCATACAGGACACATCAGTGACCTGACATAAGCTGCCAATCAGAGCATTGTGATGCAAATAAAGCTTTCACTTTATGAAAATAAAAGCCTTTCAATCCTTTGTCCAGACACATTTAACTGCTGTTTATTAATCGGTACAATATAGGTAAGCTTTCTTTTCAAGAAGAGAGTCTTAAAAGCTGCACAACATTTTCAAACATACCTCTTTACAAAAGTGTTTTTTTCTACATCTCTACATTGGAGTTTTTACACAGTAGTTTTCCATGAATCTACAACACAGCACATTTTTTCTACATCTGAAAACGACCAACTAGTAGGCTTAGTGCCTGACTAATCAGTCACTAAGCAGAAAGATAGTGAGTGATGGCACATTTGACTAAATTTGGCTAATTAGCTTTAATATTAGCTGAAACAGACAGGATGTTTGTTTTTTTTTTATAGTAAATTAACTTCTTATGTCAAAAGATCAAATGAATTAAATTTTTGAGAAATTGTTTGGATGCACAACCTTTTATCTCATTGGCAGGAAATGTGAAAAGAACTGATTCTTTTATAAATTGACAGGTCAGTTTACAGTGCTAGATGCTGATTGGAATTTTTCCTTTCAATCCCGTGATCTTTTTTTTATTATCTCAATCTAACAGGAGACCCATTGAACCAGAAAACCTGTGACCTTAGGTTGACTCTCTATTTTTTCATGCTCTCATAATATGCCATTTACTTTCTGGTCAAAGAAAAAAACCATAGCTTCATTCAAAATAAATAAAGAAAAACAGATTCACTTATGCCCCTAAAGACATGTTTCAGGCACTTACACACGGCAGGTACCCCGCATTATATTTGATGGACACTTCTGTGCCAAATTTAATACTGAAAGCTTTTTCTTCCATCGTAATTAGCAGACACTCATAACTGAACACCAGCAAAGTCAAAGATGGAGAGGGTACAATGGAAACAGACACATAAACAAGCCGTGCCATTTTAACGGTAATTCGTTTGAAATTATAAGCCATTTCAAGCATTCGAAGCCTCACAGCATCACGCAGACAGCTTGAGTGGAACCCCATTATCTGTCCATTAAAAACAATCTGCTTTGAAATCAATTTTTCATTTGGCGAGATTCTGTTTGTTTGAAAAGGTGACGTCTCAGGCAAACAGCAATTTGCACAGTTTAGGCATTGTTGTGGCGGTAAGACACAGTAATGTGCACTGACAGGGCAATGAAAGTGAATTACATGCCTTGTAGTGCAAATCAAAGATTAGCTCAACACTATTTTACCAGGATTGCCATTTGATGGGATTTTTAGGTTATGTTCTCCAAAAACAACCCTTTTTATTGTCTTTTCATTTAAAAGCCTGATTAGATGGTGACCCGTGTACAAAACCAAAATAGTTTACAAAAAGACAATATTCTTTAAACTATCCTGTATACATGTGTAAAATGCTTATCATTTAATATGGGCACAAAAAAGTCTATTTACTGTATTTCTATGTTCTCTGACATTTTTCAAATGTTAAAGTATAGTGTATGGCGGCATGGTGGTGCAGTGGGTAGCGCTGTTGCCTCACCGCAAGAAAGTTGCTGGTTCGAGCACTGCTGGGTCAAATGGCATTTCTGTGTGGAGTTTGCAAGTTCTCCCCATGTTTGCGTGGGTTTCCTCCGGGAGCTTTGGTTTCCCCACAGTTCAAAGACATGTGCTATAGGTAAATTGGGTAACAATCCACCTCGTAAAAAAATAGATGTTAAAAAACACCAACATGGTGCGGCTAGATATGAACTTCGATATAAAAAAATAAATATAAAAAAGTATACCTAATAAGACCTTGATTAGCTTGTTCAGGTGTGTTTGATTAGGGCTGGAGCTAAAATCTGCAGGACACCGGACCTCCAGGAACAAGTTTGGTGATCCCTTGTATAGTGTATGTATTTATTTTTTCATTTACCTTTAGCACACAAATCAGCATTTTTCACTTCATAGCTCTAAAACATTTTTAAAGAAGAAGTACTGAATACAGTTTTTTATGTACAGTTTTTGTGTTCTGTAGTTGATTGAAATTGTTATGGGTTTTAGGCAAATAAATGATTTTATTAGTATTTTTTATTTAAGGATATATAACTTTAAAGAAACATGCCATTTAATCTTTTTTTAATCATTGTATTGGAATATTACAGTTTGTCATAAAGTTCACTGAACATTTTAAAACTAGTAACATTAAAAAAGCAAGTTACATAAATATATAAAAATATTTTAAATAACATTACATTTTACAGAAAAAAAGCATTTTATTAATGCTACTGAAAGAATGTATGTTCATTGCTCATATTCATTGTTGTTTAGCTTGTTAAATGCTTTGGGTATATACTCGGTGTCTTGCACATTTTAGCTTCAACTCTAATCAAACACACCTGCTTATAGATTTATAATGATCTTGCAGACACTGATTGGCATGTTCAGGTGTTTTTGATTAGAGCTGGAGCTAAACTGTGCAGGACACCGGCCCCTCAGGACCGAGTTTGCCCACCCCTGGTATATTCTGTAGTCTATAATTCACAGCAAACATCATATGGTGATTGGTGTAAACCATGGTACTGTTACCTCTCTAATCGAGTATGGTTTATATATTTGGTTTATATTTTAACTTGTGTCATTATTTCCTATCCTTTTATAGTTTTATAATTTAGTACTGTAATCTGACAACTGCATTTGCTAACAAAACTACACTTGACTTGACTTGCTTTAACAAAAAAAAAAAAAAAACAGTTACGTATTCTACTAATTTTGAAATGATCAGTATGTTTCGTATACAGTAATGCATCCCACCTAAAATATAGGTTGCTAAGAAAAAACTTGAAACCACACCAGAACTATCCAACTCAAAGCAACTGCACAACTGGGTGCTAATCATTTACTGACTGACTCCAGAAGCAGAAACTAAAGACAGCAGCTTGACCTCCAGGCATGGAAGGCTTCACACAGGGGCAGCTAATGTTTCTTCACCACACGTACAAACAACATTCTGCACAAAGCATCCACTGAGATTCTCAGCTGCAAAATCCAGTGTACAGCGAGCGGGAGCAGATCCTACCACTCCAAGAGACAATAACTGGACGCAGCACTGCGCATCCAATAAAGCTCCTTGTCTTCAAAACAATGTGACAGCCACAAAACAAACAGAAAATAAAGAAGCAATATGAATTCCACTGACAAAGCACCTTGAAATCCCATTGTTCCGCTCTGCTGATAAACAAGCATGGGATGAGCACAAACATTAATTTTGGGCTTTCGAGTCCTGGAGACGGAGGATTACATAAAGGACTCAAATAGACCCTGAGAACAACATTGTTGATATAAAAAACACACACACATATACACACACACACACACACACACACACACAAAACACCAACAATGAAAACAAGACATAAAGTCCGAAGTCTAAGCAACATGCCTTCCTTATCTGCCAAAAAACAGGTTATATTTTAAAAAAGCTATTAAAAAGAAGTCCAATAATGGACTGTCTCTCTAAATAATGACTTAATTAGCAAGTAGCTCCAAAGCCAAGCCAACAGATGGAGCTGGAACGGGACAAATAGAAGTCGTCTGGAAAGCAGAATATAGAAAGCTGCAATCAGCACCTCAAAGAAAGCAGAATAAATCTCCGTTCTTCAGGCGAGAAGAGCATTCTGAGCACGAGGCGCTAAGCGGAGAGTCAAGCGGTTTGGAGGAGGAGGCCGGGTCAGCAGAGAGTTGCCACGGCTGGGGTTAGTGCCAGAGTGCCTGACCTTTTAAAACTAGCCAAATATTCCCATAGAGAGGGATGCTGGGCTCCGTTTCCCCTCCCCTGCATGCTGAGAGGAACAAGAGAGGGGTGTTGGAGATCAGTTTGTCTGTGAAAAAACACACCACAGAGCATCTTATTCGCTCTGATGAGGGGCTGCAAGCCTGAACGTTTGTCAAATCATTAACAGCTGCATTCATCTTTCACTAATTACGACATTATCATAAATGTATAAATGGTGCCTGGGTGACAACGCATAATGCTACCAAATGCAGACGGCTACAAAAGCCCTGGGAAAACATAACCAACTCCAATTTATGCTTTAATACAAGACTCGCTTTTTCAACAAACAACCCGTAATGAAGCAGAAAACACATTATTATACTAGTAAATTAATGTATTGTCTGGCAAGACACCGTACTCTATTAACGTTAAAGCAGATGCATTAAAAAATCTCGCATGAGACGGAGAGTTCACCCAAAAATTAAAATAACGTCGCCATTTAATGTGCCTCGTGTGGTTTTAAATCTTTGCTTTGTGACTTTCTTTCTTCTGTTGAACATAAGAGAATATATTTTGAAAAATGCTGATTGATAGTACAACATAAATGGAATTGAATGTTGTTGTTTACAAAAAAATAAAATAAACAAGATAATAGCAACCATTTAATTTAATTTATGTTTATTTCCATAGCGCTTTTACAATGTAGGTTGGGTCAAAGCAGCTTAACATAGAAGTCCTAGTAAATTAAAACTGAGTCAGTCCAGTTTTCCAAGTTAAAGTTCAGTTTAGTTCAGTTCAGTGTGGGTTAAGTTCCACTGCTGAAAGTCCAAAAATTGAAGAGTAAATCCATCAATGTGCAGCTCTAGTACCAAACGAAGAAAGCCAGTCGTGACAGTAGCAAGGAACCATACATCACCAGTTGATGAAAGTGAAGGAAAAATCCTAGAGAAAAACCAGGCTCAGATGGGCACCACCATATCTCTTCTGGCCAAACTTCTTGCAGAGCTGCAGTCAGGGGCGGACTGGCCATCTGGCAATTCTGGCAAATGCCAGAAGGGCCGGACCAATTTTTAAATCTGGGCCGGTCAGTTTTTAAAAAAAATATGTATTGTTTTTAAGTGCAGACAGCTTTTTTCTCTTGCTAGATGTGATATTATGATGATGATAATAATAATAATAATAGTAATAATAATAATAATAATAAATGTTAAGCATTTGGCCCAATCGGCAACTGCCACCTGGTTTCAAGATGGGCCGACCCAATCCGACGTTACCCATACATAATCAAAATCTGGCAAGAATGTCATATTATTTCACCATCTGTAGACTAAATAATGATTATGCGTGTCTGTGGGTGGGGCTGTGTCGGTGTGGTAATGTGGGCTGGTGTGGCAGGGCTACAGTGCCAGGGTTGAATTTTTGTCCCAGTCCGCCCCTGGCTGCAGTATAGGCACCGGAGGCTGGAGATCGCTGGAAGTTATAGAGCTCCTAGAGAAACTACAGGTGTGAGTAGGTCAGCGACCGGTGTTCAGGGTGACACACAAGATTAATAATTAATAAAAAAAATAATGCGGAGACTCATCTGTCACTGGGGTCTTTCAGGAATCAGTCTCATGCTCTCCACTCCTCCATGACCACCATAGCATATGCTCAGGATACGGCCTGGTCCAGGATTATGGATACCTTCAAACAGCATTTTTTCTTAATTTCTTATTTTGTATTTAAAAGAAGGAAGGAACTCAAATAGGACTCATGCAAGTGAGGGATGAGAAAATTATGACAGAATTTTCATTTTTGAGTGACCTATCCCTTTAATTGTTCAATAAGTCATTGAATGATCCGCTTAACTGATTTTTTCAGAAAATGTGTGAATTATACAACATATTTAAAACAAACATATTTTCGCATGTAATAAATCAGATCTGGGTGTCATGGTAGCAAGACTGCCTTACACCAAGAAGGTCACTGGTTCAAGCCTCAGCT
The DNA here is from genome assembly GCF_052040795.2 of Danio rerio. NCBI lineage: Eukaryota > Metazoa > Chordata > Actinopteri > Cypriniformes > Danionidae > Danio > Danio rerio. Next base: position 40,365,600 of record NC_141021.1, on the reverse strand, counting down.
GGGTCACTTGGCATTTCTGTGTTGAGTATTTCATGTTATACCCATGTTTGCGTGGGTTTCCTGCGGGTGTTTCAGTTTCCCCCACAAGTCCAAAGACATGCGCTAGGTGTCTTAGGAAAGCTAAATTGTCAGTAGTGAATTGGGTAAGCTAAATTGTCAGTAGTGTATGTGTGTGAATGAGTGTGTATGGGTGTTTCCCAGTGATGAGTTGCAGCTAAAACAGCATCAGCTGCGTAAAACTATGCTGGATAAGTTGGCAGTTAATTCCGCTGTGGCAACCCCAGATTAATAAAATGATTAAGCCGAAAAGAAAATAAATGAATGAATGAATGAATGAATGGATACATCAGATCTGGCTTTGTTAGTAAATATTCGAAGCCAATAATAACTTGTAATAATGTGACTAGAATTTTCATTTTGTGTAAACTATCTCTTAAAATAATAATGAAAATAGTTATATGTGTTTCAAATACTGCATAAACACGATGCTATTCAAACAGAAACATTAACATTCATCAGCAGGATGTTGAGTAATTATGTATAAAAATATAAAAACCTACCATCACATACCATCTGTCATTTAATTTAACTGAGAACTTTTTAAAATGCTTAAAAATGAAAACAACCTCTAGCAGTATGACAGCGACAAGCTTGGCAGGAAATAAAAAAGTTAAAATTTAAACCTCACAGCATGCAACATGTCATGTAAAATGATCATAATAACCATCAAGCTGAAGCTCACTGCTGAATTCCTAAATGCAGTGAGCTGCTGCCATGTGATTGGCTGATTAGAGGACATTTTATAAAGGGTCATCTGAAAAAGTTTTACTTCTGCTTTGCAGCAAACAGAAACTTTACAGAGTGTCAAAGGGCAAATCTGAGATGAACATACTGAAGTTTTAGCATTCAGGGAAGATTTATATAAAGGTCAAAGCAACTGCATCTATAAATATTAATGTCCAGGTACTCTATGGACAGGTCATAAGGTTTAAAGAGGTGTATGATCATAAAACTTTACAGCACGTTAAAAATGAGCATATACGCTGCCTGACAAAAGTCTTGTCTCTTTTCCAAGTTTTAGGAACAACAAATAACTTGACTTCTAGTTGATAATTTGGTATTAGAAGTGACTTATATGAAAGGCAACTGGATTATGCTTATTTAACCAAAATAAAATATGATCATGTCTTTTAATTATTTAATTAGAACAGTAAGCTCTGACTTTGCTTAGAAAAAAGTCTTATCACTTAACATAAATAATGTACAGAGTAGAATATAAAGTCATGGTGCAACAGAAAAAAAAAAAAAAAAACATTTATATTGTGTATGGCTCCCATGAGCTTGGAGGACTGCATCCATACATCTCTGCAATGACTCAAGTGACATATTAATAAAGTCATCTGGAAAACCAAAGAAAAACCATGCTCAATAATATTCATGCCTGATGACTGGGCTGGCCAATCCTGGCCAAACCATGATTTTTTCCCCTCACCAAACCTGAATGATTTTTGTGAAAATCTTAGGTCCATGTGGGTTCCAATAGGTCTTCTGCAGTATTTGTGATGATTGCACTGAAAAAAAGTGTTGCATGCAGAACTGTTGTAAACATTTTATTTGTGTTGAATTTAAACAAACAAATTAAGTGACATAATTTTGTTTACAACCACTTAATGTAAAAAAATAAAAAAATAAAAAATAAGGTATAATTTAGGTAAATCCAAGGAATCATCTTTGAATATTTTTTTTTTCAGTGTGGGACACAGTTCAACAGATGATTCATCAGATAAATCTGCCACTCTTACAATTGGGATCAATGACAAGACTTTTGTCAGGTATATTTCACACTTACAGCTTACCAAAGGTCAAAACCAAAGAAAAAATGCATATGTACTTTAATGTCTAACTTCATTGGTGCAAAATGCTTTGTTTTTTCCAAAACTCACAGCTAAAAAGCAAATATGAAATAACCAACGGCTTTATAAACGCGCTTTTAAAAGGGAAAAATCCATCATCAATATTGATGCTTTGGTCTCTGAGGGATTAAAAGAAAATACGATGTTTAATGAATGAAGCAGCAGCTGAATGTGTTTCTTTGGAGATAAGAGAAGAGATAAGCGAGAGCGTGAGGGGAGGAGGGAGAGAAATGAGAAATAAAAACACAGAGCGTACAGTAGTAATACATATTTTTAAGCAGCCAGACTATCTCTGCAGTGCCCTCACGTACTGTAGCACGGCATTCATTTTCACCACACAGAGCATTCCTTTGCGGTGTAAATTGTAATTATTTTATTATTTGTTGTCGAGGATGGGGAGGCAGAACACTAACTTTTACCCTCGCCGTGGATTTAAATCCCATTTAAATGGGATGGCGACCAGCCAGGTTCATTAGACAGGAAAAAAGCGACCTCTTTCACACCACATTGCAATGTGGGTTTATTTTACACCCATCAACTTGCGATTCATTCTCACTCTCCTTAAACAAAGCGCTGTGAGAAACACTGTATTTAACCGCAGTTATAATAACCACATTCAAACCAAAGCCCCCTTTCACTGATACAACATAGAAATTTCCCATTGCGATACTTAATTATCATTCCTCATCTGCAAAGTTGTTTACTTTCAACCTTAGGAGAAGATTCTAACGAAGCAGGTTTAAATAATATGTTTGTATTCAAACTCGCACCATTTTCACAAAGCGCTTGGTGCACAGCCAGCGAGGTAAAAAAGCTTATCGGTTATATTTTCTCTAAGGGTATAAATTTGTCAGTATCGTGGAGAGTGTAACTTGAAGACCCGCTCACATCATTTTTTAGACAGATCTGTGCCAACTGTAATGAGAATCAACAGCTGGAAAATATTTGATGAATATAAAAATGTGCAGGGACTCTAAAATACGGTCGTATTTCTGGCACGAGATGTAATGTGATCTGCAGTACTTCCAGGAGATGTGTGCTAATTAGTGGTTCACCTTGTCATCGCATAAAAACCCCTCAATGAATGAAGGATTTATTAACTGCAATTGTAGAGACATTGACTAAATATGGTTGCTGGCCAATAAAAGCAATTAAATCCAGACCTTCTACTATCACATGAAAAGTCTGTCAGCACAATGTAAGTGTATGGCTTATTTACTATGTGTCATTATTTATGAAATAATGCATGATGTGGCAGACAACCAATACATTTAGAAATAAAAGAAAAATCACATTAAAGGCTAAGATGCAAAACCTTTCTTTGAAACACTAAAAAAAATTTAAATGTTAAATAATCGTCATTATTTTAGACATTTTTCACACACAACAATCATATTTTTGTTCATAGACCACACACACAGGCATGCACAAGCAAGTTTATTTATATATTTATTACTAGTTTTTAAATTGTAAGTATTAGTTATTCATATCTGACATGTTTTAAAGAAAGAAAATAAATTCATACTTGATGGTCATATTCCTTATTGATTACCACTGGCTACTTGCTAATTTATAATAATTTAAAAATTTTTGGACAGAGCTGTAGCATCTGTATGTTTTTGTGTTTTATATAACATGTATTCAACTTCAAAATCGCCTTAAGGTTCCCTTAAAATATCCATAAGGTAACCTAAATGTAAAAAGTTACGTGTTAAAATAACTCATTTGTAATGTAATTACAAATCTAATATAATGGCCGGTACAATTTCAATATCATCTTCATTTCTATGGCGCTTTTACAATGTAGATTGTTTCAAAGCAGCTTAACAGAAATTCTAGTAAATTGAAACTGTATAAGTCCAGTTTTCAGAGTTGAAGTGCAGTTTAGTGTGGTTTAAGTTCACTGTTGGACAGAGATGGCAAAAGTACACAAATCCTTTACTCAAGTAGAAGTACAGATACTCATGATCAAAACGACTCTGGTAAAAGTTGAAGTACTGATTACACTTTTGTACTGAAGTAAAAAAAAAAGACTTAAAAAGTAAAAAGTATTCATTACCACTAACTGTTTTAGTTTCACTATGGTAACTACACTTTACATCTACATCTATACAAAATAACTTGCATTCCTTTACAGGGAAATAAAGAACAAAGAAAATAAATCTCCATTTATAATATATTCATAAACTATTAAATTGTTAAATTGTTGTTTATTAATTGTAAAAGGTTTTTTTTTTGTGGTATTAGATTGAAAGATCAGAGAAGTACAGTATGTTTAGAAGTGGACAAAAGACTGTAACCCCATTTAAATGCCATCTTTGAACAGGAATGTGTCTCTTGTTTACCTGTGATCCGATTGATAAAAACGGATCTTACTAACCAGTATAAACATGACATTAATGACATGACAATTAATAGACAAGCATTACGGCGCATGATTATAGGTTGAAAAAGCCATTCACTGCAACACGCATGCGCGCAATGACAAAAATACATTGATTAAATCAAAAAAGCATTCAAATTTCGCAATAACAAGTAATTATATAGATCGCGCCCCAAAACAAATTAAAACGAAAGTAACAAGCTTGATTTAAAAATGTAAAAAGTACAGATACTTGAGTAAAAATGTAAGGAGTAAAAGTAAAAAGTTGTCAGAAAAAATGAATAGTTGAGTAAAAAGTACTGATCTAGAAAAATCTACTTAAGTACAGTAACATAGTATTTGTTACTTTCCATCTCTGCTGGTGGAAGTACAAACACTGAAGAGCAATGCATAGCTCCAAAAGTCCTCAACCAAGGAAGCCTATGGCGACAGTGGCGAGGAACAAACTTCACCAATAATGATAAGCAATACAGTACAAATATTGCGCACCCTTGATTAATGTAATGAACTTAATGGGATGTATTTGTTAAATAGTAATAGAAGGTGCATTGGACAGTAAAAAGTGGATGTTTAGCAAGACTGTTCTGCCATCTTAAGCAACATTCCAAACCATAGGGACACAATCATTCAGAAAAGCACTGTGAATGGCATAAGGGAATAAGGGTATAAAGATAGATCACTTCACGAGAAGTGAAGAGGGAAATTAACCTAGCAGTCATTGCATATCACTACTCTACATAAAGAATACACAGAGTCTCCACCGTTATTATTGAGTTTAATTGGTCCCAGTTGCGAGTTGTATACAGCTGTTTGTGGATATAATGCAGGCACAATGCGATTGATAAAATGAAAATAGCATTACAGTTAAATAAGATGAAGTACACATCTAATATAAAGACATTATGTTGATACATTTTTTTTTTACACGAAACCTCATTGCTGACATTTTGTAGAGCTTTTTTCTTTCAAAGAAAATGTTAGGAACTTTTTTATTAATTAATTGTACAGACAATCATGAATGCATTATATAATATGGCTGGAAGGGCATCCAGCGCATAAAACATATGGCAGAGTAATTGACGGTTCATTTCTCGGTAGCGACCCCTGATGAATCAGGGAAAAAACTAAAGGATAGGTAAAAGGTGTGTGTATTATATAAACATGTGTTTTACATTTATTTACAGTAATATGTCTCAAGAACGGCGACACAGTGGCTCAGTGGTTAGCCTTACAGTAACAAGGTTACTGGTTTGAATCCCAGCTCAATTTCCATTTCTGTGTGGAGTTTGCATGTTCTCCCTATGTTTGCGTGGGTTTCCTCTGTGTGCTCCGGTTTTCCCCACAGTTCAAACACATGTGGAATTGCATAAACTAAATTGGCCATAGTGTATGGATGTTTCCCCGTACTGGGATACAGCTGGATGGGCATCCGCTGTGTAAAACATATAAGTTTGCGGTTCCTTCCACCGTGGTCACCCCTGATGAATAAAGGGACTAAGCTGGAGGAAAATTAATGAAAGGATGAACATCTCAAGAATCTGATGCCTAAACCCTACATTTTGTCTGTGATGACATTTCCTGGTGTTCCAAAAGAAACACACTGTGTTGTCAAGTAAAATCTACCTCAGTGTGCAGGGGGTGTGAAGCAGTCAGCACTGCATGAATACAGCTACAGTGGCCATGTATACAATAAGCTTCTCTAGTGACAACAACCACCTTAAAATAGACAAATATTTGTTTCGTGCGTCTATTAGCAACAGTAACTTTCAGATGGCATGGGTTTTTGTTAGAATCTGCTATCTGCTATTTTGACCAGTTTAAAATTACAGCACCAAGCCCTTGTTAGACTCTGCAATTTGAACTTAACCATGGGTGACAGAGGTGTCATGTTTTGTTGACTTAGAAGGCAGCTTTGCAGAGCGCACTCTTGAAGTGTTGCCATGTCCACTTATTATAAGCGTCTTTGGGCTTGTTGTTTGGACTTTGCTCATAAATCAATCTAGTTTTTGTGTTCATTGGAATGGGCAGATGTGGGTAGCAATGGTTTAAATAAAGAATTTGGATTTATTTCAGTTTTATAGGTTTGCTCTTTTTTTTTTTTGCAACAAGATCTGGCAACACGAATGAGCTCTGACTAATCGACAGATTCTTAAGTATTTTATAAGGTTAAACATACTGTATTATTGGATACTTCATATTAATGTAAGTATGAGATAATTTGAAATCAGATGTTTACCAACTAACTTTATGAAAATATTCATTAACAAATCATAAGTGGAATTATAGCAAGTTAAATGCTTACAAATTTCCTGGATGTTTAATTTGAGTAAAGTTATTTTTCACAGCATCTAACATAGGGGTGCCCATACTCCATCCTGGAGGGCCGCTGTCCAGCAAAGTTTAGTTCCGAAACCAATCAGACACACTTGGGCTAGCTATTCAACCTCTTACTAGGCTTTCTAGAAACATCCTTGCAGGTCTGTTGAGGCAAGTTGGAGCAAAAATCTGCAGGACACTGGCCCTCCAGGACAGAGTTTGGCCACACATGATTAGGGATAGCACATCCATGAAGGCATACTCATAATAGTGAGGGTGGCAACCTCCCCCCACCCCTCTGGCCTCGCTCATGATCTAACAGTTTTATTGTTGTATTTACAAATGAACATACAGCGCATCACACACAATTCTTGTTTGACTTATAATTAACAAATATTTCATGCAATTTATTTAGTTTATTTATTTTTGTTTTGTTTTTTGGGTGCACAGACTTGTTCTTAGAGCTGGCAACCCTCGGCTAATGAGGGGGGATCTTATATTGACCTTATTCTTCAATGCGGAAGTGCACTCGTTTTTGTGATTGTTTTAGAATTTCCGATTGAGTTTTCTATGGTAGAAATAACTTGGAATAATAAACGGCAGAAAATGGCAAACTACTTGCTCTACAAACAAATGTTTGCATGACTATACAGACAAAGTAGAGTAATATAATAAGAAAATATCAGTTTGCAACATCAAGCTGTTCTTAAAGTCTAAAAATGAGTTGAAGTGAATGGAAGTCCGCAAGTCTTGAGCCAAAATGATTCAAATGGCTGCGCCCACTCATACGCAGAGAATAAGGTGAATACCGAGAGGGAGTGATTACATGAAACTATACTGTATAGTAGTTTTAGCTTAAAATATGCTACATTACCTAACTTTAAACATGCCATAAAATAAACAACAGCATAAATTGATCCACGTAATACAACAACATAAATTGTATCTACTGAATGACAGATCTTAACAATCTGAACAAATCTTATACCAACATAATTACAGTACTCATAATTACAGGCTTCTAAATAGGACTTCATCAGATGTGTACACTAATTCAGAAATTTTACTGACAACCTGGCAGCAGGCACGTTGCCACAACATCAAATGCAATTTCTTTCATTTTTATTCGACTTAGTCTCTGTATTTTGTCCATTCCAGCATGTTTTACGCAGCGGTTGCACTTCCAGGCACAATCCAGTACTAGAAAACACCCATATACTCTCACATTCACATACACTATGGCTAAATTAGTTCATCTAATTCCTGCATGTCTATGGACTGTGGGGGAAACCAGAGCACTCGGAGGAAACCCACATTAACACAGGGAGAACATGCAAACTTCATACAAAATTGCCAACAGGTCTAGCCAAGACTTGAACCAGCAACCTACTTGCTGTGAGGCTACAGTGTTAACCACTGAGTGCCCTAAAAGCAATTTATGTCTGCTTAATTCAACAAGAATATTTAACTGAATAAAAACTGTGACTAAGCATTACAACTTTTCTAAAAAATGTTAACAAATATTTAATCACACCTTTATCTCCGTAGAGCTGCAATCTTCTTTTCAATGAGTGAAACCTCTTTGCAGTGGGCCAGGGGTGCGCACTTAAACACTAATCAAAATGTGACCTTGCCTATCATAGTGCCCTTACCTGAAATACTGCTATTTTAGCTGCTTATTAAAACTAGAGAGACAATAGACTTGGGCAATTTCTAAATACCACGTTTTATAATTAACATCCATTTTAGCATAATGCCAATCTGAGGGGGCAATCTGCCAGCCTCATGCATTCTAATGCTGCCAGACTTGCTTGTATTTATTGTGGATAATAATGATAATAATGATAATAATAATAATAATAATAATAATAATAATAATAATAATAATAATAATAATAATAATAATTATTATTATTATTATTATTATTATTATTATTATTATTATTATTATTATTCATGTTTGCATATGTATATAAATGTTAAGTTAGGTAAAGCTAATGAATGAGTGAATAAATGATTATGGAATCCTTCATGAATAATATGTCGATATGTACTGTATAAACTGTGAACATCTGTGTAAAAAAACCTAGATTTGAAAGCTTTTTAATGACATTTTATGATATTTTATTTAATCACTTTAATTATTTTTACCAGTTTAATGACACTTACACATTCATAAGCACACTGCAATATAACTGTTAATTAGTGTATAATATCAGTATTCATATATCTGAAGGTTAAAAATGATAACTAGATGTTTACAGGTACACAATCAGGGCTCGACAATCAATTTTAGCTAGCCACTCACCATTTATATATATAACATTTTTTTCAACACATTTCTAAACATAATAGTTTTAATAACTCATTTATAATAACTAATTTATTTTATCTTTGCCAGGATGACAGTAAATAATATTTGACTAGAGAATTTTTAAGACACTTCTATACAGCTCAAAGTGACATTTTTAGGTTTAACTAGGTTAATTAGGTTAACTACGCAGGTAAGGGTAATTAAGCAAGTTATTGTATAATGATGGTTTATTCTGTAGACTATCGGAAAAAAAAAAAATATATATATATATATATATATATATATATATATATATATATATATATATATATATATATATATATATATATATATATATATATATAGCTAAAGAGGCAAATAAATTTGTCCTTAAAATGCTGTTAATAAAATTGAAAACAGCTTTTATTCTAGCTGAAATAAAACAAATAAGACTTTTTCCTGAAGAAAAATTTTATCAGATACACTGTGAAAGTTTCCTTGCTCTGTTAAACATCATTTGGGAATTCAAAGGGGGGCTAATAATTCTGACTTCAACTGTACATATATATATATATATATATATATATATATATATATATATATATATATATATATATATATATATATATATATATATATATATATATATATATATATATATATTTGAAACTAGCTAAATTTAAATTATAATATAAATGCAGTTTTTTTTAAATACAATAAAAAAAACAAAAAAATCTTACTGTAAAGGATGATAAATAAACCATATTAACAATGTGCAAAAATGAAGGGATGATCACATGCACATGGTTAACATTAGGCCCTATAATAATCTGTTCAAAGTATGTTTAAAGCAAAAGCGAAACCTGCGACCGCTGTGGCTGGTAGGAGTGTCTATCTAACCCACCACAGCTGAAATCTACCCACATTTGGCTGGATGACAGGTCTTAATATCAAACTCCTTGTGCAATCATACAAGAACTGAACATGAAATACAGTATTAAAGCATTTAAACTATGTTATGTTTCATTAGTAAGCATTTACAAACACATTACCTCATACTTGAACCAATGTGAAGAAAAACCTGAATGAACTATCAGCCTCTCTTGTCAATGCTGAAATTCAGGCTCAATTTAACTTCTAGAAAAAGTCTCACCGATCCAAAAGATCAGCCAATATACTGTACATGCCAGAGACGTCTATGTAAAATTAACAGCAGCTGAAAACTGGAATTTGTCTTAATCACTGCCAACAGCCCGTGAAGATCGCGCTTGGTGCCAAGTCTCATAAACATCTGTTGAAACTGAATTAATTTCTCCACAGAAAAAAAGAAAGACGCAACGAAAGAATTCTAAACACATGCTTGTCTAATTTCCTTATTTTATTACTTTTTTTTAAATGAGAGCAAACTCTGACCTGCACTACAAGCAGGCAAGAATCCAAAGCAGGCGTGAAATATTACATGTGGTGCTGTCAAAAAGCAACATTTGGCACTGCGCACATGAGAGACAGCAAGATGTGAGGCGAGAGACTGCCAAATAAAGCCCCGGGGTATAAAACTCCGTCAGCGAAGTGCTCGTGCCATAATCACGTCACTGTTGCGACGTCCTCACGATAACAGAGAGAGAGAGAAAGACCGCAGGGTTTTCGTCCTGCAAGTAATGAGGTCACATCTTCCTGTTATGCCCCAATCGAATCTCCTTTAAGACGAGAAGGTGGGGGTTAGGGGGGATTATGACATAATTAAAAAATAATCCTCAATGGCAAGAGACAGATAAGAATGCTGTGGAAAACATATTTTCAGTAATGTGCAGTGGGACTGGATGACAGGAAAGCTGATGAAATATCGCATCAAAGAGTCTGGGAAAATGTGTGAGTACAAAGTGACACACACATGACACATGCTTTTTAGTATCACCTTTTGGTACATTGCAAAAAATAAAAAATAAAAATCCATAAATTAAGAGTTTTCTGTATTTTATGATTGTTGTTTTTAATATTAATTATGCTATCAATTATGATATGTGTATATATATATATATATATATATATATATATATATATATATATATATATATATATATATATATATATATATATATATACTATAATCTATATCTATAATACAATCTATAATCATTTATAATGCAATATAAATGTTAATTACATTTATATTATGTAAGGGGAAACAATGTTGTCTAAACACTTGATTTTAAATACTTTGGCTTTCAACAGTACATTCATGATTTGAGGTAAAATATCCCAAAGCCACAAGAACAGTGTTGTATATTTTGCTCAAGTACTAAGATTTTCCCAAATGTTTGGAAAACAAAAATTTCATATTCAGAGAAATAAGCAATGATGGCTAGTAACACTAGCCATATCATTGTGTCATCATGCTAATGACATTACCCTAAAAAACAGAGAAACAGAAAAGGTTCTTTAGTCTGTTGTGTGTTTTATTATGCATAAAGCAGCATCAACAGAACCATAACATTTTTTTAGTATGAAAAATGTTTGAAAATTTCATATTGTGCTCCTAATTTGTAAGGAAAAATAGCAATTCTATCAAAATGTGTTAAGTAACAGATTAATTCCTTAGATGGGTTTTAACCGTGTGCAAATGGTCAATAACCATTTTCTTGTTACTGAAGCATTTCCGTTTTTTCAATAATAAATTATTTCATTTAAATAGTGAAAGTGCCATGGTGTGATTGCAATTTACAAAGACTCTAATTGGTTTAATGCATGCTACGTCAAAAACACACCCCTAACTCATTAAGAGAATAAGAGCAACCTAGAATGAGCTTGGTGCACTGACTCTTTAAAATAGCAAAAGTGTATTCGGACCAGCCCTTAGTGCTTTTGTGCCACTTCAGACCTTGAAATTAGATTGTTAAAATACAGCCCTATGTGTTCCACATATTTAAAAAGCATGAATAAATGAAAACGTATAATATAGATGTAATTCGTATATAAAATACTACCCTTATTGAACAGACATTATAAAAGTCCAATTTAAAAATCAGCTATAAGTAAATAACAAGATAAAATGTTTATAAATAATTTAATATGCAAAAATGTACATTTACATTTACATTTAGCAGACGCTTTTATCCAAAGCAACTTACATATGAGGACAAGGAAGCAATTTACACAACTATAAAAGCAACAATGAATAAGTGCTATAGGCAAGTTTCAGGTCTGTAAAGTCTAAGAAAGAAAGCGTTAGTAATTTTTTATTTATTTATTTATTTATTCATTTTTTTGAGTACAGTTATAAAACTTTCAATCAAAAAGAATGTAGCGAGTACTTGCATGTAGATTTTAGGAGGTGAGTTTTCAAAGGCTGGACTGTTTTTACTTTGACTTGCCATATTACAAATGAAATGCTTGTGCTGGAACAACGTAAAAATAGCAAATGACAAAGATGCAATAAAGTAGATGCATCTGCAGTATAAAAGAAAACTTTCACAATATTACTTTGGGAACTGTCTAACCTGCATTACACCATCTTATAGATAGATAGAAAGAAAGAAAGAAAGAAAGAAAGAAAGAAAGAAAGAAAGAAAGAAAGAAAGAAAGAAAGAAAGAAAGAAAGAAAGAAAGCATTTGGTTCAGCAGCCGGATAATCACAGTCCCATATCAAGTCACAGACAGAACACAGAAAAAAATAGGAACGTGTAGAGGGAGAATTTACCACAGTTTTGCCTCAGCTCGAGTTGCTATTCTGGCCATTTTCCTTAACGCTCCATTCATGCCTGCTGCATGCCTCTGCGAGTGGGAGAGATGCTGCTCACGGTTCATTGGCCAAACCGGACAGGCCTTTTGCAGTGTGAAGAGGCCCACAGCAAAACAAAAAACAACCACAGCTATGATTACCCACAGAGGAGCGCTAGACAACACACAGTTTGCCATGACGGCTACAGGACACTTGTGTTACGCTCCAGTTTCCCGCCTCTGTCAGCAAATATCTACCTGCCACACTCAATTATAGCCACTGTATGTTAGCGCAGGCAGTGCACACATCTCTGCACACTGGATAAAAACAGCAAAAAAAAAAACATCTTAGATCCACACTTGGGACACTCATCAATTCGCATGTAGCTCCTCACGCGCTAGCGCAATTATCCTTGACATCCGCTGGGGGAAAACAAACCTTTCAAGGTCTGTTTAAGTACAATCACAGCACCTAATTGAATATGTCAAGACTGACGGATGGCAGTCGGCAGATGAATGGAAAACATGAGGGAGTCAACCCAGACAATGTGACTCTCCTTGTGTTTTCATACACGTGTGAGTAACGTGTTTGGTTTAGCTCAGTCATCCCTTGCGATCGCTGCTGCCCGACCATGGTGTTTATTTGCGGAGAGACGGCTTTGCTGTGGGCAAAACATTTTACATTATTTATATCTCTAGCATCAGATAGATAGTAAATATTTGTTGAGAATACACATTAATGAACAGCCCAATCTATCCGGAGGGCTCGTCCACGCTTAAGTCTGATGAAATGCGTAACATCAAAAATAAATAATAAATAACTGATAAAAGCCTCTTGGAAATCTATAATCTTATTCTCAAGTTGTGAACAGAGCGTTATAATCAAATTATAACAAATCTCTCTATGTGACCGCACCGAATTCTGCGAATGTTAAAATCCCAAACGGATCCTTTATGATGTGGCAGTCTGCAGGCAGGAAAACTCACAACTCATCAGCGCTGAGCTCAGAGTAAATTACTGTGAATATGCCGTTTCATTGTGGGCATCCAAAATGCAATGACATTTCCTATCCTGGCCTAGCTCGAAATGAATGCTCTCCTTCAGCTATCTTTTTTTTTTTTGTTGCCTCCTGTAGGGAACACACCAGCATTTATCCTGAGATTACAGGGGGAGAAGGAGATCCAAGCTCTGGGGTTTGGACCAGGATGGTTTCAGAAGATTGTTTTGTGGATTGTTCAGGAACAACGGAGCTGCAATTCCCATAGGGTAACGGATGGCTTTGCTTAAATTCACAAAGCCTAGGATGAAAAAAAAAGGTTCTGCACCTTTGACAACGGCCTGTTGTATAGGTAACAATCTGCAAAATATCTTTTAAACCCATGCTGATTTGCTTGAAAGGGTGAAATGTATGAAAGTGTGCATGAACACAACAGATTTACCCTATCCAGGACTCACAGCCCAGAATTAAGCATGGTTATAATCCAAATAAATATTTAGTGCTGTTTTATTAAAGGTGCCATATATGAAAATCTGGATATATCTAGGTATGCAGTAACAATGGAAAATACAGTATTGTGAGATTCAAATATGGTTACCACATTCTGTAAGTGAAATCTCCAGCTGAAAATCAGACCAATTGGAGTAATTCACCAGCTCTGACAAACCCCACACTGGATCATTAATATGCATGCAGCAGACAGCATTTGATTGGCCACAACATTTTCTAGTGATACTGAAATAATGATATTTTTCACTTATTTTAAAGCGTATCTAAGCTTGAATTAACCATACAACACTATACAATACATAGGCTAGCATATGCCGGGCAACAGGTAACAATTCTTCTTTTGAAATAGATATCCAGTTAAAGCACAATGCATTCCAGCATTATGGTTATATTATAAGCTTAATTTTATTATTATTAGACATTTATTGGCATTAATGGGCTTTAAACAAGCATATATTTTTTTCTTTCTGTAGGCTGTTTGCCCTGTATGTGTTTGAAAGAGAAATCAACAGAGAAAAATGAACACTACACTTTGCAAAACGTGCAAAAATATATACAAAAAAGTCAGCAGCAAAAAAAATAGTAAAATAAACATTAGAAAAATACAAAACTTACATATTCAAAATGAAAACACTAAAATAAATGTACAAAAATTAGTTTTTGTATTTTCGTTTGGTCACACTTTTTTTTGATGGTCCGTTTGTTACATTGCATCTACATGTCAGCTAATTCTTATTAGATTATAAGTAGACAATTAGGTTGGAGTTTTGGTTAGGGTTGGGGTTAGGGCTGGTGTAAGTTGACATGTTGTGCGATAACGTATGAGATCATGTGATCCCGAAGTGTATAAAAAGAGCAACATGCTGTGATGAATACTGTCTGATGAAAGGCCAGTGTGCTTGAAACATTACATGCTTTGTGTTAGCCTTTTTTAATTTAATAAACAGATATTTTCTGGAGCTCTGGTGTGTTGCTGCCTTTTTGAATAAATTGCTTAAGTAAAAGAATGCCAGTAAATATTGAAAACTGCTTTAAGGTGAGGATTGATATTAATCAACTTAACTAATGATTATTAGTTAATGCCTATTAAACAATTAAATGGGTTAGATGAAAATAATATCAAGAATGTTGGGGAAAAAAAACATTTTGATGGCAAAACAGCCCTTGACTTATATTGTATTTATTTGATTTTGAAGTTAAATCATTGTTTAACTGAATGCATATGTGTGTTAGCTCTGCTCCCTGACCATGGTGTTTATTTGCGGAGAATCGGCTTTGCTGTGGGCAAAACATTTTACTTTAAATCTGTAGCATCTGATATAGTAAATATTTGCTGAGAATACACATTAATGAACTTCTATAATATTTATTTATTTTTGATTCTATATGGTGGCAGCTTTTCCCCAACATTCTTCAAAATATCTTAAAAATATAAACAAATGTTTAAAAACAACTTAAGTGTGATTAAACAGTGAGCAGATTTTCATTTGTGCATGAACTATCCTTTTAAGTAAAGTCCTTATTTAACTGAATGCATCTGTGTGTTTGCACAAATTGGTTAAATGAATGATTCAATGGCTTATACATAAATATTCAGAGAAATAAGAAACAGAAAGTGCTGCTGGACTGTTATATCAGTATGTTCCAACATTTCAAAGAACTAATAGATTTTTACTTTTACCTTGACAATGTCAAAATAACCTACATGTATAGCTTTATGCGGACACATACTTCAGGGCTCAGGATGTTTTTTTTCTTAATTTAATGCTGCTGGAAAACCATAATTTGATGTAAAGCTGTTACAATTGATGTTGTAACAAAATAAAGAGCAGTGTTTTAATGTTTCCCTCTTTAATCTTCGCATTTGGCCCCGAGACTCAGACAACCATCGGCCCACGCTTGTACCAGCTTAAATTAAATTTGTCATTTTGCAGACAGTTTTATCTGAAGAGACAGTAAGCCAATTGCAGAGACGTTCTTTCAGGAGCAATTTTAGGCAAAGTGTTTTGCTCAGAACCGCCACAATAACAGAGCAAATGTGTGACCGCACTCTGTTCTCCCTCAAGCAGCACTGGTATATTTCATATATATTAATACTGTGATTCAGCAAGGATCCATTCAATTTATCAAAGTGGCAGTAAAGACATTTATAATGTCACAAAAGATTCATATTTCAAATAAATGCTGCTAGTTTAAACTGTGCATTTATTCAAAATAAAAATAAATAAATAAATAAATAAATAAAAATAAAAATAAATAAATATATATATATATATATATATATATATATATATATATATATATATATATATATATATATATATATATATATAGTAATGTCTATCTTTCATAGTAATGCACTTACTCAAGTAGAAAACATAAGATTATTTGATAATATTATTTTTAATTATTTTAATTGTTTGCACTGATTTTATTAGCATTTGTAAGAGTGTTTAAGAGTCTTTTTGCTGGCTTTTATCATCTTATAATGATTTAGTTTGTTTATTTCACCAACCTTCAAGAAAGTATGATATAATATTATGCTGGAAAGTCAGATTTGAGAGGAGGTGAACTGATATTACTGCACATGCATGATTCAGTGAATCGAACACAAACAGTACATGACAGCCTGCTGTAACTGAACTAAACTTGAACAACTGCAGCGTGGGTAAACCAAGGGTTTAATTAAAAAGATCTGGCGAAATGTAAGTTTAATTCATAACAGAAAGTCGTAATTAAATTTGAATAAGTGAATCATACTTCAGTTGGGTTGCAAAACATAATTGTAAGAAACTTTTCAGATCATGGTGATGTTTTAACTGACTGAAATTATGATCGCTGACTACATATTTTTGATATCTTGAGTACAAGATTGTAAAAAAAAATTTGGTTTGCATTAAAGATCCAAACTTCCCGTTGAGTTTTTATTATATAATATTTATTCCGATGACTTTGAATCTTTCACCTAACAAATATCCTAATTTACAAAAAACAAACAAAAAACTAAAACTAACACTGGAACTAATAAAAACTAAACTAAAAATAAGCAATTTTTAAATATAAACACTAAAACTATTAAATTTACCCATCTAAAACCTAATTAAAACTAACTAAATTTAAAAAAGTCAAAACTAAATAAAAACTAAAACTAATGAAAAATCCAAAACTATTATAACCTTGACTGGTCCATGCTCATTATTTATTGATTGATTGATTAACCGATTGATTGTGATTTAAAGAATATATTCTATAAGAAACAAAATATACAGTAAAAATAAGCACAGATAATAGTGTAATGTACACAATCCCTTTGAAATCAAGTAAATTAAGGCTAAGCTCAAAATCCTGTAACATCTCTGAAACCTTTCCACTGCACTACAATTTTTTTTTTTTTTTTTGCAATAGAAATTGTTTGCATTTTTATAGAAGCATATTTTATATGGTAACATGGTCATTTTAAAAAATGTTTCATAAGACATGCTTCCATCTGAATCAGTGCTATGCTGCAAGCTTCTGCATAATCTGACCTCTCTTAACACATCCATAAATGCAACAACTTCATGGTTACATTGTTATGGTAAACGTTCAAGCACTCAAGGCCAACTGTCAGCCACACACAAAGTCTAATTTGTTTCCCCTAGTATTCTTTACAAGATTCGACACATAATGAATGGTCTCTTCCTAGGATATAATGAGATGCGAAAAAATGGCAGCAAAACACGACACTGACACCCCGTGAAGCAAACAAGTCAATCATAAGGATTTCAAAATTACTACGAGTGCATAGACTTAGCATACTTTAAATGATCGCACTGTGCTCAACTGTTTATCCCCATTACTGAATAATCATTTGCATTTTACAAGTTCACAAGTGCATTTTACCTGCCAAGATAGCTATAGGTTCACATTTCATCTTTTTGCTGACGAAATAAATTGCAAATAAGACATATTTTACTGAGTGACCAGAGGTGAGACACACGCACGCACGCACGCACGCACGCACGCACACACGCACGCACGCACACACACACACACACACACACACACACACACACACACACACACACTCACACACACATTTTGTTCAGGCAGAAAGTACTTTGATTCCTTTTAGGTCTTTGTTATGCCAATAAAAATCTTTTTCCAAAAGGCATGCTGTTTATATTGTTGTGTACCAACTGAACTGAAGGGTTTTCAAAGAATTGTTTGTCCACCTTTTCAGAGAAGGCCCTGAATAAAGCCTGTTTTTGAAATAGTCTCTCTTGAGAGCAAATCGAATGTACAAACTGTACACTTCCTCAAACTCCCAGGTGTTTCATGATAATCTTTTCATTACTACTCACTGCATAAAATGGATGAAACATTAGTTCATGTTAAAATACTCGAGTTGCACGTAAATGTCATTTATTGGGTCTAATTAAGATGAATGCCTCGAGCATTAGGCCTTCATCAGGATGATCACGAAAACCAGAATGATCATGAAAGCTTAATGCCATTCTTGGAACTGGACTGAAATCATCCACTTGAAATTCCATATAGACAGAGCTTATATTACCCAAAGATACATGTACTCTTATTATGCATGTAAAGTTTGAAGAAGCAGAATGGTTTGGCACAGATGAGACTGCCCTCAAAGAAAAAGACGAGAAGATGATGAATGCAATGCATTACTGTAAGGCGCTCTACTCTTATTAATAATGTAAAATCAATAAAATATTAAAGTTAGTGTGATTAAGACTGCAAAATGTTCATTTGTATGCATGCTCTTTTGATTGATTTTCATGTACTTTTAAAAATACAATTTTTTCATGGCATCTTGATTCTACAAAGAACCTTAATCATCAGGGAACCCATTAAAAGGATTGTTTCGAATATGACAATTTATTCACTATTCACTCATCCTCAAGTGGTTCCAAAACTTCTTCTATGATACACTAAAGAAGATATTTTGCAGAAAGTTGAAAACCTGTAATACTAAACCAAATACTAGTGATGATGCTGCCCATTAAATTCACTACAGGTTTCAGAAGTACTTATAACAGATCTTCATTTGCGAATGTGACTGAGAAATCCCTGATGCTGTTTGGCTATTCATATTAATAAGCTCTACACAAATTCAAAACAGATACAAAAAACACCATCAATTGTACGCATATATAAGGCTGCATGATAAATTGAAATAAAATAAAAATTGAGACTCAGAAAAAGCTGTGATTCTCATGTACATCTTGTCAGGGAAGGATGGCTCTGTGTTCAAATTCAAGGGCAGATTCTTCTATTATTTTAACATAACGAATAAACATGCAACTACAGAATCATCTTATAGTAGCAAAACACAAACCCATACAAACTGAAGACCATTCTGTTTGATTTTAACCAATGGGTTGATTAAAAAGTCTGCAAATCTCTTGCTTGGGACTGAACTATGGCTCTGTGTAGTAAACGCTGCTCCATCTGAAAGAATTTGCTAGAGATTTACAGTTGATTACAGAGCCGGCTTTACTGACAAATTGCACATGCCCTCAAATAATCATGCAGTGCTGAGCACATACAACAAACACATTCAACTTACACAGCATTGTTTTGGATGTTTGATACATTCGTCAAACATTTACACCATAAAATCACATTTTATCTTCAGCGATGATCTTAAAAATTACAGCGTGAACCCTAAAACTGTTTCCTGATTACACACAACACCACAAGATTCCAGCAATTCGTCACAATCACAGATGGTTATGACAAAAACTAATTTTAACATAGAAATATAGTAACTAAGTAAGTAGGTAATGTGTATTTATATATCACATTTATTGTGTATGACCATACACACAAAGCCCTTCTCAATCAAGAGGGGGGGTCTCTTCACACCACCACCAGTGTGCAGCATGCACTTGGATGATGCGACAGCAGCCACAGGACAATGGCGCCAGTGCGCTCACCACAAACCAGTGGAAAGACAGTGATAGAATCAATTCGGTGGATGGGGATGATTGGGAGGCCATGATGGGTAAGGGTCGATGAGGACAATTTGGCCAGGACACCGGGGTTATACCTCTTCTCTTTATTAGAAGTGCCATGGGATTTTTAATGACCACAGAGAGTCAGGACGTTAGTTTAATGTCTCATCTTCTTCTTGTCGGTTTAATCCCTTATTAATCCGGGGTCGCCACAGCAGAATGAACCGCCAACTTATAGAGCAAGTTTTTACGCAGCGGATGCCCTACCAGCCGCTACCCATTTCTGGGAAACATCCGCACACACACACACACTCATACAATACGGACAATTTAGCCTGCCCAATTCACCTGTACCACATGTCTTTGGACTGTGGGGGAAACCGGAGCACCCTGAGGAAACCCACGCGAAGGCAGGGAGAACATTCAAACTCCACACAGAAACGCCAACTGAGTCGAGGTTTGAACCAGCGAATCAGCGACCTTATTGCTGTGAGGCGACAGCACTACCTACTGCGCCACTGCCTCACCCTAATTTCTTATCTGAAAGAGGGTATTCACTGAGGGTATAGCGTCCCCTACACTATACTGGGGCGTTAGGACTCACACACACCGCAGGTTGAGCACCCCCTGCTGGCCTCACTAACACCACTTCCAGTAGCAATCTAGTTTTCCCATGTGGTTTTCTATCCAGGTATTGACCAGGCTCAGCCCTGCTTAGCTTCAGTGAGTAACTGATCTTTGGGCTGCAGGGTGATATGGCTGTGAAATCATATATAGCTATGCATATATAGCTATTATAATGTGCTGCAGTGCCACATAGCACATTGTTAGGACATGTAAAGATTATTAAATTAAAACCAAGAGAACTTAACTAGAAAAACATGGTTTTATTAAGAACCTAAAGCTACCTTGGTCAACCCACAATTGTGTTTCTTTCCTGAGAACTGCATTTTAAAGCACACAGTTAGGTAAATTACAGGGTTCCCAATCTTAAGCAAATGTCAAATACCCTGACTATCACTGCCTAAAAAAATTAATTTACATGCTTCAAAATCAACTGAAAAACAAAGGGCTGCTGTGTTTTGCTTAATATTTAAATGTATTTATCTTGGATATCATTTGTCATTATTTATTAGCCATTATGAGAACAGCAATGGATAATTTACCTCAGATTTTCAAAATAAACAAAAAGAAACAAGAGCAGCCTTTGAAGTAGTCATTTTATAGCCAAAGCTCTTGTAAGTTACATTTCCCTGACATGTTTGCCTTAGTGAATACAGCTTAGTGAATGCATTCGACTTAAGTGACTGCCAGTTGATGAGTGGAAAAAGATCAAAATAGCCTAACAATAACAAAATGTCTGAAACAATGTGATTAAAAAACAGTGCAAACACACATCAATTGATAAATAGAATGAAAAAATGTTAAGCAACAAACAAAGGTCTCTGATAATCCATGACTAGGACAAAAATAATATACAATTCCCTGACTTTCAATGAATTCATGACCCATGGGAACCCTGAAAACAGATCACACATTTAAAGTTCAAAACATTTACCAAAGCGCTCAATGGAAACATCAACACTTGATGAAAGTTTTCGACAGTTCATTACTTAAAGCAATATGACCCAGATCCTCTCAGGACTTATATTACAGTTTTCCATCACAAGCAAATGTGAATATAACTCTTTATTAGACTAGCACTCTATCATTACAATCTAAACTAAGTATCACATATACATACTGTTCATCTTGCTCTTCTAAATACAATATATTTCACAGTGACTATATTCTGAAACCCAATATGATGGTTTACAGTGAAAAAAACAACAAAAAAAAAAAACAAGACTAACGTCAACACATGGATCACTCAAAGAAACAATGGCCTCAGGAAATGAATACATTTTCGAGCGGCGCACCTGTCATTGTAAATACAATCAGCCTTTCAAAACGGTGTCTAACAACGTCTGCTTCAACAAACACCATTTAGCTTTCCACCCAAGCAAGCTTGACATTGTTCGCCTATACGTTGCTTCTCACAAAATTCACACCCACATACAAACATGAAATCAGAATAAACAAAATGCTCTCTCGAGAGAAGACAGGCAGCTCTGTGCTTTTCATTGGCGTGTCAGACAGACTGGGCACGGTTTATGTGGTTTCATCCTGTTTTTATGCGCTTTGAACTTCTCGCAGAGATGCACTTTCCACCTTGCAGCCTTTTCTTTTAACGTATCCCTTGCAAAGCAGTAAAGTAGACCTTCAGAACCAATAAAACCGTCACTTGCGCTGCTGAATATGGATTTGTTTGAATATGGATTCTTTCGTTGACTCAGCCTGAGCAGCGAAGGCGGTCTGTGTGGATGGATCGATATAAACTACTGTGTGCATAAAACAAGTATTTATGATCATTACCGCATGGCTTGCGTGGGTAGAAGTCGGCTAAAAGTAAAACAGATACTCACCTCCTCCTCCTCCCCCCCATTTCACAAACCTTCTCTTTATTTCTCAGCTTCTCTATAAGCTCATTTCTTAGAAGCGAGTGAACTCTTAAGCAGTTATTGGCTTGGGCCTTCATAATGCCAGCAATCCTGAGTGAATCACCAGTGCTTTCTCACGAATGGGAACGTTAGCAGGTGGCCACAGACGACAGCTTATATCTCATCACAGAGACCTTTTGCAGACTATTTGCAGCAATTTATCTGCAGTTGAATTTTAATTTATCATGGCCCTCCATCACAAAGTGAAGCAGGCGTCACTTCATCGGAGAAGAGGCTGAAATTGCAGCTCTGATTGAATGCACTGATTATTTATTCTTTTTTTTATGTGTATGATGTTTAAATATCATTCTCCACACAGATAGACCTGGAGAGACGATAACATCATTTCGCATTTCCAGTAGGTGTGACTGCAGACACACGCTCACGCATTTACCTCATGTGATCAAAACAGCATGATAAAAAATTAATCATCTCTGTCGGATGCTGCCGATGAGAATGTTTGCATACATTTGCCTCAGCCCTGTGAATGCATGTCAGTGTGTGAAGAAAAGAGTGGGAGATTGTGGTTTAGTGCTATTGGAGATCAAAATGAGAAATCATTATTAAATACTTGCTTTTTTTCTGGAGAATTGTCTTCTTAAGAAGAAGAAGAAGAAGAAGAAGAAGAAGAAGAAGAAGAAGAAGAAGAAGAAGAAGAAGAAGAAGAAGAAGAAGAATTCCTTACATTTTTATCATGTTTTCCGGACACTCAAAGTGCTTTGCACATTGGGGGAAAATCCTCAACCACCACCAGTGTGCAGCATCCACATGGATGATGCGACGGCAGTCATATTGTGTCAGGCTGCACACCACACACCAGCTTAATGGTAGAGAGGAGACAGAGTGATGAAGCCAATTATGATTTGGGGATGGTTAGGAGGCCATGATGGACAGACCAGCGGGCAGATTTGGCCAGGATGCTGGGGTTAAACCCTTACTTTTTTTTAAATGACATCCTGGAATTTTTAATGACCACAGAGGTTTAATGTCTCATTCCAAAGGTGGGAGAGAAGAAAGGGAAGATCTTGATCGTTCAAAATTTGAAGTAATTTTTGTTGTGGCTATACTATGCTAGTAGAGTAAAATAATAACCCTTTATTTTGTGAAAA
Organism: Danio rerio; assembly: GCF_052040795.2. Lineage (NCBI taxonomy): Eukaryota > Metazoa > Chordata > Actinopteri > Cypriniformes > Danionidae > Danio > Danio rerio. The sequence continues at coordinate 40,341,861 of NC_141021.1, read as the reverse complement.
ACACAATAGAGCCTTTTCAGATTTCCGCAACTCAGGTTCATTTTAAAAATGTACCACTATATACATTTCTGGATAGCACCAAATATGTCCCTGGAGATTTTTTTTTTCATGGATCCACCAGAGGCTGCTGTGTACGTCTTTTCAGATCTCAAATTTCTCTTGTGAGTTTCATTTGTGCCTGCTGTTCCTAAATAAATCCACCAGAGGCTGTTGATTAACTGACCAATCGACTGACCCACCCTCCTCCTCCTCTAAACCCAACCAATAGTTTTTTCAAAAGCACCAATTGAACCATCCACCATTTTCCATAAACCCAATCAATAGTGTTTTCAAAAGCACTGATTGACCCCCCACCCTCTTTCCAAAACCAAACCGGCAGTTTTAAAAAGCAATCCAGGTAAACAAAAGCCCTTGTCTGATTTTTCCACGTTTTCAGATTTTGCCACATTCTCATCCTATAATTTACTGGTTATATTATTTATTGGCTTCTGTGTTTGTCTTACCCGCTTTCCAATACCGTTCTTCACCAGATTTAAACTCAGTCATTGTGGTCAATTCCTTTCTGCATTTTAAGTCTGGCGAAGTACATGGCGAGCTAACTGGACAAACTGGAAAACAGCGGGAAAGCCGCCCATACAGAGGTAAACAGTCAGATGGTAAGTGCAGAAAGGAACGGCGTCATACCACCAAATAGAATTCATTTTAAAGACAAAATGCAACCATACATACTTCTGGTTACATCATTTGCGATCTCCAGAAATGTTTATAGGGTTTCATTGAGCATGAGCCTGTGTTGCAACTCCGAGTTTCTTAACAGAGGAAGTTGTTATAGTTTGGAAAAATGGAGAGAGCAGCAAATTGGATAGTACAACAAATACTTTCTGTATTGCTCAAACAACAAAGAAAAAAAATCCACAATAGTGTTTTCATGACTTAAAAAAAAAGAAAGAGAAAAAAGTCAGAGGAGAAAACACATTTACAAATTTGTCAAATGTACTGTCCCACCAATAGACGCTGCATTAGGAAAAGTAATTTCATGCTATGATGATATAATGCAAAGTATGCCGCTGTCAATTTAGAATGACTTCAGAAGACCAGAGCAATCCGACTATTATTCAGAGGATGATATTGTGTAACATGCAAGTTATTGATTCTTACATTAGTTACAGTAGTTAGACAGGAAGACATCTAACCATGTTCTCTAGAAATGGTTTTGCGATCTTGTTAAAGAAAGGAAAATAATATATATCGTCACAGCATCACGTGGCATGAAAAAAATTCACCAAGGGGGGTAAGTGAAAGTATTTAAAACTTACAGTAAGTTGAATAGAATAACATCAAAAGCAGGGATGTGTCTAAAAAAAACTTTTTTAATTTCTCATTGAAATTTTACATACAATTTGTTTCAGAATCTACTGTAACTAATTAAATGCTTTCAAAATGACTCTTTTGCTCAACTTATGACTACTTAAAGATGCAGTGTGTAAGTTTGACACCCAGTGGTTGAACTAGGTATTGCATGCCTGGTTCAAAACACACGCAAACGCAGATTGCCATATTGGGCACTATTCTGTGCTTCTGAATGGCTTTATTTAAATTTCTGCCATGTTTCATCTGGTGCACACAGCCAAATTGCTGAAATTTAATTGGCTAAACTAGATTTGCATTTATTAAATGACCAAAATAATGACAGACGTTCTGGCACGTAACGGACATTTCCAAAGCTTTGGTCTTCAGCATTATTTTTCAGATAAACAAGAATATTCACTCAGCATGTTTCTTAAAAATCTGCAAACATATTATGATATTTTTAGGCTTTAGAAGAGATAAGAATGTACATACAGCACATTTAAAGCAAAACTAAGAAGTCACCTTGAAACTTAGAAAACTGTGCATCTTTCTATAATTCTTCATTGTAGGTGTTTTGTTTTTGTATATGCACGCGCACGCAGATCAGCGGGCAATGTTGCTATCATCAAAGGCAATCTTGTATCATCAAATGCCTGCGGGTCAATGAGGCTTTATGGGATTAACGCCCCCAGATTAGACCTCATGGTTGAAAATCATTTGCAGGCATCAGCTAATTAAATGTGGAAGAGCCGGTGAGGTCATTCAAAGGCATATTCCATCCTCCTCGTTTTGGCTAATGTTAATTACCTATCGTTGCAGTGCTACTCCATGAAGCCTTTCTTTAATCACACATAGACAAAGGGATGACAGTAATTACACTTCATTTTTGACCTAATCAAAATGTAGGATTTTTTTTGTTAGTGAGTAAAGAGTCTGCCTTTAGCATCACAGGCTTTTGAATTATAGGTCTGGGCAGTAAAAAAAAAGCTGTTGACTAAGCTGAAAGAGAGACTGAGGAAAAAGAAATAGAGAAAGATAGAGAAAGAGAGAGAGAGTCTGCTTGGAAAAGAGGGTTTGTGATCGACAGTGTTCCTACACTAAGTGCTCATATGTAATGATGCTAAAATAGCAGCAATTTTCAAGTTCACACATCAGATTGAAACTGGGAAATGGGAAAGTGAGAGAGGCTGTGCGAGAGTGTGCAAGGATGAAAGAGAGAAAGAGAAACCCAAAATGACATTCTGAAGAAGACTTTTTTCCTCCATTCAGAAATCCAACCACCACCCCTGGTGCAGCCGACATGTCTGGAGCTAAAAAAAACGAAACGAATACCACAAAGGTACTGCCTGCTGCCCGCTCCAATTAAAGAAAACAAAACTTATCTGAGGACATTCCTTCTTCCAAAGGCCACGGTCAGAGTCTGGGTGGAAGGTTTGAAATGTGCTAATTCAAACATGATGTTCACATTCAGCTCCCAGAACTTCGACTCCTCCTTGCGGGTATCTGTTGACATGTGTAAGACAGCACCTACAGAGCTGTCGACTCAAACCAGGGGGAGTCGCAGGCTGACTTTGCATCCACTTCCTCTTGCTTTCTCGTTTTCTGTATCTCTCTTTCTGTGCAGCAGTAACATGCTGTATGTGTTTTCAGTGGAATTTCAATTTGATATTTTTTTATGTTATTTTTGCCGTATTGGATTTCAAAAGCAAAAGCTGTGTGAATGTGCAGAATGTGCACAATTATGTTTCTCAAAATTATCTCATAATTCTCAAACTATTTCAGTGTGATTATTATTGTGACATATTTGTTAACATATTTCAAATTCTACACTGAAAAGATCTCAAAATTGCTTGATTGCTTCATTCTTTTACAATATTACTTCATATCTCAAGATTGCAATGTTATCAATTGTTACATTGTCGTAATGTGATTGTATATTTCACAATGATGATTGTAAATACTGTATAAATCACAATAATCTTTTTGAGCCTAACATTTCAATTAAAAGTAACAGTTTTACTCTGGTTTTCTCACTTTTTTAAGTAAAGCCAACTTATTGCTTTTAATTAATAATTATATTATCACAATCACTAGCGATCTAATTCTTGTAGATCGCTGGTAAACACTCATATAGCCATAAAACTATACATTCTGTATCATATTGACTACATATCCAGTCATGCGTCGTTCACATGCACCTGTTCCAGGTTCCATTGATTAGACACACACACACACACACACACACACACACACACACACACACACACACACACACACACACACACACACACACACACACACACACACACACACACACACACACACACAGCCAGAGGATCATTATGAACTGATTAAAGGGACTTTATACACAGCACACACGCACACCTCTAGGCTGAGTCTTGTTTAACTGTACTATGATATTACAACGCGGTTCCCTTGCCTTGCCGTGTTTTGAACCTCGCTTTAATTTGTTTGTTTCCTCCAAGTCTGAGGCCATGGTGCTCCAGTGGAAAAGGTGCTTTGCCAACTCCAGGATGGAGGAAAGTCTTTACCCCAGGTAGAAGAGTTCAATGAGTTTTGAATGGCTTCACGAGTAAGGTAAGGATGGAACGTGAGATTGACAGGCCGATTGGTGCAGTGGCAGCATTAATGTGGTTGATGTCTCTGAACGTTGTGTTAAAGAAGAAGCTGAGCTGAAAGGCAAAGCTCTCGATTTACCAGTCAATCTACGTTCCTACTCCCACCTATGGTCATCAGCTTTGGATCATTACCAAAAGGACAAGATCTAGGATGCAAGCAGCCAAAATGAGTTTCCTTTGCAGAATGGCAGAGCACACCCTTTTAAATGGGGTGAGGAGCTCTGTCACCTGGGAGGAGCTCAGAGTCAAAGAGCCAGGACACGCTGGAGGGACTATGTCTCTCGGCTGGCCTGGGAACACATCAGGATCCCCCAGAGGAGCTAGAGGAAGTGTCTGAGGAGAGGGAAGTCTGGGGTTCTCTCCTAAGACTGCTGCCATTGCGACCTGGCCCCAGAAAAGCAGACGAAAATTAGATGAGATGAGATGAGATGAGATGATGTGATCCTGGGACATCATATTTATGCAAAAATGTAATCCATGCCTATTACCTTCCCCTAAACCCAACCATAACTGTAAATTATTCCCAAAATCAGAAGGATATAATAGATGGATAACAATTATATAGAAGTACATAAACCTAACCATACTGTAAGCCTAAACTTAACATAAACTGTAAACATATCTCCTAATTCTGATTGGCTGATTGGAATGCTTTTCCAGGACCAACATAGCTGTTAATCCAGGAACATCTTCTACTTGGTGATATTAGGTTAGTGCATTAAAAAACACATTGAACACAACACATGAGAACTGAAAATTGCAATTTTAAATCATCAATGACAATTTGAAAACTAAAACCATCTTGCGTTACATTAACTATCTTTATGTATTGATATTGCAAATTTTAAATGAGATTTTACATCTCACAAATGAGTGAGCTATGCAACTTTCTATCTTACAACTTTTTATCTCGCATTTAACTTTCCATTTGTTACTCTGAGACAGAAACAAATTCAATAATACAGCATATGAGCGACACCCGAATTGAAGACACATCTTTCATTAATCTAAGAGGAATGCTCTGAGTGCCGCAGACTAATCAAATAAGCATGAAAATAGATCGAGCCCACTCCCTATCAGACTTATTGCTGTCACTGATTCCACTGAAAGCTAAGATAAATGGTCTGTGCTTTGTAGTGCAGACTACAAAGACCGCAACTCAATTTCGCATATTTGTAACTTAATCAGAAATAAGGTATTATGGATCCACTTAAGGTGCACGAGGAGATCAAAGATCTGAGGCGGAACTCACAGATGCACATGAAGACACTCGTATAATCTTGAGCAGATGTGGAGAGTCACACACACATACACACACACTTTGAGACAAAAGAGTGATCTGTCTGGCACTTCTTGCATTGCTTTTTTTCTTCACATCTGACCTCGGATGTTGTTTGGGCCGTAATAACCATTAATCACACTCCTGTCCCTAGGGTTGGGTAATGATCTTTGCTGGACCTTGCTGAAGAGCTCGAGTCAAGGACACAATCTTAGTGCTTTTTATTGCCAGTGAGTAACTCCTTATTTTAGAGCTGAAGATACTCTTTAATGCTGATCTACAAGCAGTAGTTGTGACCGCCAAACCCTAATCAAAGGTATGACGAGAAAATTAGCAAATTTCAGTTCAGTCCCTGACCTCTGCTGTCTGGTTGAATTAGATTAAATCAGTAACATTTAATTACTTATTAGATATCACATCCAAACATGAAAATGCTGCTATTAGATTCATATCACTCTAACACTCTAAGACATTTGCAAGAATAATGTAAAAATAAAAGCAGAAATTAATCGACTGGGTGAATTACTTAAAGATACAGTTCATCCAAAAATGAAAATGAGCCCATAATTTACATATCCTCAAGTTATCCTCTGTGTGTATTTGACTATCTTCTTTCAGATGAGCACACTTGGAGTAGTTCTAAATTTTACTCTAGCTCTTCAATCCTGTGAAAAGGTGTCAGGTATTTTTAAGCTTCCCAAAGTGTGTAAATCCACCATAAAACTAATTCACAAAGTGAAAGGGGGTTAATGTGTGTCTCATGAAGAATATGTGTTTTTAGTAACAAAAATATTTAAAATACTCAAATCTTGCCAAAACATCGTCCACTATTTATAGCACATTCGTAGTAAAAGCTCTAGAAATACACATATCTTATGGCAACCCACGCTCTGAAACTAGTTGGTCTGGCATTAATATTTCCACTTTCAATTAGTTACCAGCGTTTAGGGTTTTATGTCATGTGTCATACAACAGTCAGAAAAAATTGTCAAGAAAATGCTTTCAGCAGCAGCCGGAAGACAGTAATTTCAGTAAAAACAGTTTTTTTTTTTGGCTGCAGTATTTCTTTAACACTCGTTACTCCTTTGGAGTCGAAAGTGACTGAAAGTGGCTTTTTTGGGTGGATAATCTACTCTGTTTTAATGATCTAGGTGCAAAGTCTAAAGTACATAGCAAAAAAGCTTTAAGGGCATGTCTAACAGGGTTGTGCTTATCTTGAGTTATGAGTGTGTTTTGAGCATGATGTGCATTAAACCAATCAGAGTCTCCTCTCACATTTCCTTTACGAGTCAGCTGCGTCATTTGCCATTTACATGGCGGTCTTTATAAGTGGAAAAACTGAACACTTCACTAGCGAGAAAACAGTTAAACAGACCATTTGCAGCGCAAGGATAAAGAACAAGCCTCCTCCATTCGGCCTCTTTACTTTCTCTTTACTTTTACTCTATATTTTACTCCTTTACTTTCTTGGAGTAAGGAAACGGTGTTGTACACACTCCACTGAAGATATTCATTAGCCTACATATTTAATTGAGTTTGTTAAGCACAAAGATTTGTTTCAAAACAATTTTTAAATTCCTTTCTAATTTCCAG